>NC_041382.1:500265544-500270270 GCF_002162155.2 Triticum dicoccoides | reverse complement strand
CAGAGTGTAATACTCGATGGTAGATCAGAGTAAAGGTTGGACAGGTGCAAAGATCTGCAGAAGACAAGTACTTCAACTTGTCCGAGAAATGGTATTTAAAGGAGAACATGGCCGGAACAACGATTGCAAAATGCCAGATCTTAGATATAAGATAAACTTATACCAAGAAAATATTTATTTGAAGAGAAGCTTTAATGATACGATCTACATTGTTTCCATGGGCATGAACACAAAGGTTCAAGGTTGACTCCCACTTCCTCAATGCATAACCTTACATTGACCTCTCGTATTTCGAAAATGACATTAGTTGTGGGAAGTTTTGCCTGGTGCAATACCAAATAAGTATGACCCGTGAAATCTTTCGGGTTTGCACATATTAGGGAAGGCATTGGTTCAAACCATCGGGGCTTCTTAGGAACATATACCACAAGCTTCAAGAGGATACCCTTTACCAAAGGCATTATATATCGGGTAAAGAACTCATAAGAATTTTGGTTGTGAAGGACACTGTCAGATAATAACCCGGCAATGGGTATGGCGGTCCACAACAGGACTGATGTGAGTATCGGTACTCAATCAGAGGAAGAAAGAATGCAAATGCATCGGATTATAGAACATCGAAATAATTTGATGCTTAGATTACAAAGGAATTATGATTTCCAAAACGAAGGATCAGAAGCAGACGCTCTGAACATAGATGGATAGCCGAATAGACATAGGGGGTTACAATCAACGGCAACTTGATTGGTCGAGACCCAGCTCATGTTTAAAAATGGCGTCTGAGTCGGAAAGATAATTTAAAAGGATCAACTGATGATTGCGTGCATTCGCACTCATGTTGAATCAATAGGATCAAAATGACGGTGCCTAAGGATACTAACGAATATTGCCAGACATATGGAAAGCATCCAAAATGCAAGCAGACAAGTATTGCAGAGCAATAAGCTACTAAGGATTTTTGGAGTATCGAATAGTATTTCGAAGACCACTGTGGAACACATGAACAACGTTGAAAGAACGGATACTCGGTAAGTGTGAGGAGTTATCCATAGGGGGTATTCATGTGGCAAAGATTTGCAATGCAATGGCTCAAAAGATTCTTAAAAGTTGAAGATCAATTCGATGCATCTTGTAATAACAAGAGCAGCTAGGGATGAATGTAAGAATGGCAAGGGTAATAAGTTATCCATAAGGATTTATCGGTGGTATGGAATTGCAAAAGAAGTGGGCACAAAGTCTCGAGAGAACTTCAGCGAGTATCTTCAGAATCTTCTGGTGTAACAAACGATCATCGGGAGTGAGGGGCTCTCCGGGAGAAAGTATTTTCGAGAACCTAAAGTTAGATTTTTAGAAAATCATTTGACCCGAATAGAGGAGAGATTAGAGTCCCAGAGTATAGGTCAAGGAATAAAAGATCCTAATACCACCCAATTGGCGACGTGGGCCCATGGGCCGCACAGCCAAGTTAGTAAAACAATTTTCATCGACTAGACTCAACTTCAGCCAAGGAGTTGGAAAGGGGGATTCCTACAGGCAGTCAGCTCTGATACCAACTTGTGACGCCCCGATTCAATCGTATACTAATCATGCACGCAAACATGTACGATCAAGATCAGGGACTCACGGGAAGATATCACAACACAACTCTAAAACATAAATAAGTCATACAAGCATCATAATACAAGCCAGGGGCCTCGAGGGCTCGAATACAAATGCTCGATCATAGACGAGTCAGCGGAAGCAACAATATCTGAGTACAGACATAAGTTAAACAAGTTTGCCTTAAGAAGGCAAGCACAAACTGGAATACAAATCGAAAGAGGTGCAGGCCTCCTGCCTGGGATCCTCCTAAACTACTCCTGGTCATCGTCAGCGGGCTGCACGTAGTAGTAGGCACCTCCAGCGTAGTAGGAGTCGTCGTCGAAGGTGGCGTCTGGCTCCTGGACTCCAGCATCTGGTTGCGACAACCAGAAAGAAAGAAAAGGGGGAAAGGGGGGAAGAAAGCAACCGTGAGTACTCATCCAAAGTACTCGCAAGCAAGGAACTACACTACATATGCATGGGTATATGTGTAAGGAGGCCATATCAGTGGACTGAACTGCAGAATGCCAGAATAAGAGGGGGATAGCTAGTCCTATCGAAGACTACGCTTCTAGCAGCCTCCGTCTCGCAGCATGTAGAAGAGAGTAGATTGAAGTCCTCCAAGTAGCATCTCCAAGTAGCATCTCCAAGTAGCATCGCATAGCATAATCCTACCCGGCGATCCTCCCCTCGTCGCCCTGTGGAAAAGCGATCACCGGGTTGTCTGTGGAACTTGGAAGGGTGTGTTTTATTAAGTATCCGGTTCTAGTTGTCATAAGGTCAAGGTACAACTCCAAGTCGTCCTGTTACCGAAGATCACGGTTATTCGAATAGATTAACTTCCCTGCAGGGGTGCACCACATAACCCAACACGCTCGATCCCATTTGGCCGGACACACTTTTCTGGGTCATGCCCGGCCTCGGAAGATCAACACGTCGCAGCCCCACCTAGGCACAACAGAGAGGCCAGCACGCCGGTCTAAACCTAAGAGCACAGGGGTCTGGGCCCATCGCCCATAGCACACCTGCACGTTGCGAGGGCGGCCGGAAGCAGACCTAGCCTAGCAGGCGTTCCAGTCCAATCCGGCGCGCGCCGCTCCGTCGCTGACGTCTGAAGTGCTTCGGCTGATACCACGACGCTGGGATACCCATAACTACTCCCACGTAGATGGTTAGTGCGTATAGACCAAATGGCCAGACTCAGATAGAATACCAAGATCTCGTTAAGCGTGTTAAGTATCCGCGAACACCGAACAGGGCCAGGCCCACCTGTCTCCTAGGTGGTCTCAACCTGCCCTGCCGCTCCGCCACAAAGTAACAGTCGGGGGCCGTCAGGAACCCAGGCCCACCTCTACCGGGATGGAGCCACCTGTCCTTTCAGCCCCCTCATCAGAATCACTTGCGGGTACTCCTCGAGCTGACCCGACTTTAGTCACCATCTGTATAGTATGAATGTATGTATAGTATATACCCGTGATCACCTCCCGAGTGATCACGGCCCAATAGTATAGCAAGCAGACTGACAAGGATGTAGGGCCAATGATGGTAAACTAGCATCCTATACTAAGTATTTAGGATTGCAGGTAAGGTATCAACAGATGTAGCAACAATGTCAGGCTATGCATCAGAATAGGATTAACGGAAAGCAGTAACATGCTACACTACTCTAATGCAAGCAGTATAGAGAAGAATAGGCGATATCTGGTGATCAAGGGGGGGGGGCTTGCCTGGTTGCTCTGGCAAGAGAGAGGGGTTGTCAACACCGTAGTCGTACTGGGTAGCAGCGGCGTCGGTTTCGGTGTCTAGCGAGAGAAGACGAGGAAGAAACAATAAATATTTAAGCAAACAGATGCATAGCGATGCATGATATGATAAGTATCGGTGCTAGGGGTGCCCTAACGCAGTATGAGGTGATACCAGTGAAGGGGGGAAACATCCGGGAAAGTATCCTCGGTGTTTCGCGTTTTCGGGCAGAGGAGCCGAAGGGGGAAAGTTGCGAGTTCGATAGGTTAGGGACGCGTGGCGGACGAACGGGCTGCGCATCCGGGTTCGTCTCGTCGTTCTGAGCAACTTTCATGTTGAAAATAATTTAATCCGAATTACGGATTAAAAGATATGATTTTCTAAAGATTTTATTAATTTCTGGAACTTAATTCATTATTTTATTTAATTCGAAAATGGATTTATGACATCAGCATGAGGTCATGCTGGCGTCAGCAGTCAACAGGGTTGACTGGTCAACCTGACTAGTGGGTCCCACTGGTCAGTGACACATTTTTAATTAAACATTTTAATTAACCTAATTAGTGTTAATAGGGGGTGGGCCCCACTGTCATACTCTGTTAGCTAATTAACAGTAGTTAATTAGGTTAATTAGTCGTTAGATTAATTAATCTTAATTAGCTAAGTTAATCAGAATTAATTAAGTTAATTAATTATTTTTATTATTTATTATTGATTTATTTTTTTATATTTTTTTAACTCCTTTTTTTTAACAGACACGTTCTCTGGGGGCGTGGGGCCCCTTCGTCATTGGCTTAGAGGCCATAGTGGCCCGGGTAAACGGGCAGCGGTGCGGGCGCTCGGGCGTGGGCGCCCGAAGGGAGACCCAGGGCGCGACGAGTGTTCGCCGGACCGTGACCAAGGGGCGAAGGTGGGACGGCGAGCAGCGGCAGCCACTGCGGGAACCGCAAGGCGGGCAGGGGCGAAAGCGGACGAGGCGGTGGAGGCGTCCGGGGGTAGCAGCGGGGGGAGGCAGCCACAGTGGGCGCGCACGGGGAGGGGCGCGTGCTAGGCGCGGCCACGTTGTGCACGCGCAGGACGTCGGTCCAGTCGCGACGCGAAGGCCGCGGCCACGGGGTAGCATCGGGCGGACGGCGGGTGCGGGGAGAGGACGAGAGGGAGCGTGGGGGCGCGGCCATGGGCGTGGCCGGAGCCGGTCGGAGCACGGCCAGGGGGCGCGAGGGCCACAGTGAGGGCGGGGCGGACACGGGACAGAGGGGTGGCGCGCTCGGCACGGGAGCTCACCGTGGGATGGTGGGGTCTAGGCAGCGGGGGGTTGAGGAGGAAGACGGCGACGACGGCGTAGAGGAGGCAGTCCGGTGGGGGAGCGCCGGCGACGGGCGGCGGGGACGAGCGGCGTGGC
>NC_041382.1:500254957-500265122 GCF_002162155.2 Triticum dicoccoides | reverse complement strand
CGGGGGGGATAAGGAGAGGAGTGGGGTTGGCCGATTGGGCCTTTGGCCGGTTGGGCCGGCCCGTTCGGGCGGCGGAGGCCAGCTGGGCCATTTGGCCCAGCGGGGGGGGGGGTCTGTTGTTTTTGTTTTGTTTTGTTTTCCTTTCATTTGTTTCTTTTTATTTATTTTCCTTTCTGTTTTATTCAATTTAAAATATTTATGCATTTTCTAAAAATGTGTTTACTTCACCATAATTATCTATGCAATATTTGACACCGTCCGAACATTTTGTTTTAAAGTTTGAAAACTTTGTTTGTTTGCCAAAAATTCAAATTTGAATTCGAATCGTTTTGAACTAACGCGAGATTAGCGACAGTAACGGAGGTGACATGGCGTCATTAGCAGAGATTACTGTAGCTTGCTTATCCGGGCGTCACAACTGTCATAGTGCCATTGACATGCTCTTTTTTCACCCATTTAATATTGATTCATCTACATGGTTATATGCATGCTTTTGCATACATAACTTATCCAGTCCGCTGTTGATCATTTCAATTTTTCATCCCGGCAGTACGCCGATAGCCTAACTAGTCTGCTATTGATCATTTCCATTTTCATCCCGGCAGTATGCCGATATCTATAAGCGAGCCAATAGTTCCAAAACGTTGCTTCACAATTACTCGGCAGTATTTGTCTATTTGAGCAGCACATAGCTGGCTTCGGTGGGTAGCATGGCATGTCCATTCTCAATTGAAGTTGGTCCGAAAATATCGAACTCCGCCATGAAATAGAAAAGGTAGAACTTTCCTTCATATCGCTGATTTTTCTTACTCTTCCTTTTGTGAAGCTGTGTAGCATTCTTCCTTTTACTACCTGTAATTTCTTCGTGTGTTGCAATACATGCATGGATCTATTAATTTATCACTCCTAATTATTTAATGTTGAATTCCAAGATCTGGTGAGTGGGATATGTACTAACGAGTTATTTTGCAGATAGCCACCGTCCATAGCTCTCATGTGAATGTGGCAAGGCCACAAAACAAGTTTTCCATTGCCGGATATCCAACAGATCAACTGGTGTTATGGATGCTTCTTATAGATATTTTTTTGCCATTTCAAACATCAAACACCAACTACTCACAATGGAGACAGGAAACGTGTAGCTTCTGATGTCAACTAAGTGAGCCTGCCAATTGTGGCAATGGAAGGAGGTGGCATGTCGTCTCATTCATGAGGCTATTAGTTTCATAATAGACATTTTCCAGTTGCATGTCTTTTGTAAAGTGTTCAGACTGTTTCTTGAGCAAAGAAATGAAATTTCGAAGACTTTATCTAATTTTACTTTTTTTCCGATTGTAATACTAAATCAATTTGTCACAGTTGTTTTCTCTTCATAATAGTCTTGCAGTTTGTAGAGCAATCCAAAGTATGCAGGCCTTTCAATTTTGCTAGAGACTAGATGTAATTGGCCAAAGATACGTACAATATATGCACACATCCTATGGGTAAAAAAGTCAGGAACGCCTCTACTGCTCATTCCATAATATTACAACGGTATCATTTGTTTTTTACAGTCATTTTGATCCGCCAGATTAGTTGCAACCATGAACGACCTAAAAAGGGGACTTGCATGTCGTAAGTTTACTTCCCTCTTTTTTTTACGGAATGGAAGCTGATTCTTTCTTCGACCTGTAATCCTACCTCAAGTGCTTTCACTTCTTACCTTTTCATGTAGTGGTCGTGGGAGATGGACTGGGGTGAGAAATAAGAATTCCTCACCCAGGGTGACGAATAGCGCGACCCTATATATAGCTAGCCAGTGCAAAAGTAATCTTACGGTGGAGAACGGACATATATCATAGGCATGCATGCACTTACCCTGCATGTCCGTAAATTTATGGCCAAAAGACTAGGTAAATTACCACTGTACTTACAATGCTCTACCCGTGACTTTATGTCTCTCTATCATCGATCCTTTTTAGGTTTTCTAAGACATCGATCAATTTTTTGAACGGGCTCTACTGGATATTTCTATATAATCAGTCAACTTGTTGGACAAAGGAAATATTGCAGTTAATTCCTTGGCCAGTAAGAAATTTAGAATCCAACACAAACGAGATACACATCCTACTAATTCAGTTGAGAGTAGGAGTTTGCCAGCGTAGGAAATTTGAGAGCAGACGTAAACAAGAGTATCACCATTCACCAACACATGGTCCACCAATTGAATGTACCGTCAGCGTAGGAATTAAGATGTGTAACGATGGTCAAATGTATTAAATTACACGGCATATTCCAAATTCTTTTGTTACATTATTTCCGTTAAACGATCCTGAAGGTCATCTCGTCAACCTCCATGGTGGCTGACTAACTCTGATCTCAAGATTCTACATTATTAGAGGATAAAGGACAAAGTAAATAGTTGGTTTTGGATGAAGTGCGGCCAAATGTTGCTTCGTTTCTTCATATCCAAACGCATCTCGGGGGGATAGTCAATGAGGCAATACCAGGATAAAGGACAAAGTATGCTTGTAGACAACCATAGTCTTCAACCTCTTCCATTTAACACAAGATAAATTCCTTCTCTATAACATAATTAATGGAGGCAATATCTCAGAATAATCCCATACATAATCAAGATGCAAGCGTGACGATTTATAAATGGATTCTATAAACCTCCGAGTTCTTTATTTTCGACGATGGCAGAAGATGCTCGACCAAGTACTCTTAGTCCCGTTCTACACCTCGCCTTGGTCGCTGCTGGTAGATTTTTATTGTAGACGGTGCTACATGGCAAAAATGCTAAAATTACCTTTTCATGATTTATAAAGAGGAACGCCGAAACCGGTTGCTTACATGAAACCCATGCTCGTACTTGAAGAAACTTAGTTTCCATTCTGAACCCTTCTGTTCAACAAAACATCATGTGGTGAATATACTGAGAGAATCAGCTATATACTCCCTCCGTCTCAAAATAAGTGTCTCAACTTTTGAGACGAAGGGAGTAATATTTAGATAGTACAAATTAAGATGAAATAAAAATAACAAAGTTATACACGAAAGTAGATGAAAAAGTTTTACTTTTTCCCTCGTTCTAGTTGGGACGTTCAGGGACAATACAAATGTTCCATAATAAAATTCAGATTGACAGATAAGATGAGATTCAGCTTCCAAGAAACAGGGTGTACTGTCATCCACAACAAAATAAAGATAATGAATAACACTGCAACATAAAACATAATAATAGCGCCGTGTTCCAAGGAAGCAAATTCAGAAAACCACAAAACAGAAATGATGTGAATAAATATTCTTGTAGGCAAGCAGATGGGCATATTTACTGATTTTGAGAACTCTCCCGTGGTACAATGATTGGCATAGGCACACACATATGACTCACTTCTACGTAATAACATAAAGTTGAAGGAGGGAGCTTCCGCCTTTAACCTTGTTTCTTTTTCATATTTACTGATTTTTAAGCAAGAATGCGATTATTTTTGAATACAAAGCCTGTAAGATTATGATACATTTTCTGGTTGACATTGCAACTGACTATTATTATGTTTTTATTGATAAATAGATGTTTATTCATTTATGTACCAGTAACAGTCATGAAGAAAACCAGACAATATAGTGAAGGTCCTTTCCACACTTGTGTAGACAACTTTTGCTTGAACAGCTAAGAGCAACTCTAGCAGATCCCGCAAAAGCCGCAAACCCGCAAAATTTCGGCGAGTATATGGGCTCGCTCCAATTTTCTGGCTAGAACAGAGCCCGTATACTCGCCCGGCCCATAAATTTTTTTACCGCGGCCCGCAAACCGCCCGCCCCGACCAGTATATCTACGGGTTCGCGGTGCGTTTGCGGGTCGAAACCCTATCCCCCCGCTGCCGCCGAGCTCCGCAATTCCCCACTCCCCTCCTCACATTTCTCGCTGCTGGCGAGCCCCTTCCGCCTCCAGCCGCCATGTGGGGCCACATGTGGAGCTCCGGACGCGGCTCCGGGAGCAGAGCTGGCAGCGACAGCGACCCTGAGTGCGAGCGGCGTGTCCGGTCGGAGGGCGCGAGGAAGCGCGGGAAGAGGAAGTGGACCAACCGCGACCTCTCGCCGCCGCCGAGCTTCCGCATCCGCGAGACGGACGAATACGACCGTCGGCACGGCCGTACGCCGTCCTCGGCCATGGGCTCGTCCTCCGCGGCAAGATCTTCCCACACTACAAGCTCCTCCTCTTCCGGGGCCAGCCTTCTCCCCGTGAAGAGGGAGTGGTCGGAGGAGCCGGAGGAGATCGAGGTCGTCCCCGTCAAGCAGGAGCCCGAGGAGCTCGGGAGCCGCGGAGTCATCGGGCCGGAGGACTTCGTCGCCGATGTCGACGCGGTCGCGGCCGCCATTGCCGAGCGGAGCTTGCACGAGGAGGCGGAGCGCCGGCGCCACCACGAGGAGCTCGAAGACCTCGTGTTCCAGCAGGCGGGCGCGACCAACCTCGCTGTCAAGGAGAAGGACGACGAGTGGCGGCGCATCCGCGAGGAGCAGAGGGAGAAGTACATCGACCTCGACAGCTTCGGCGAGGAGGATTGAGCTCCTCCACGGCGTCGTCCATGGCCGCGAGCTCGCCGCCGTGAGATCCCCACCCCCTGTAGTACTAGTACTGATGTAGTATGTAGTATGTAGTATGAACTAGTGTTTGTAGTGTTTGATCATGTAATATATGTAGTATGTGATGAACTACTATGGTGCAAAACTGTTTTTCAAATTATGCAGTTTCATCTACGGTTTCTGATCGGCCGCGCTCGTTTTCGACCCGCAAACGAGATCTTCGTCAAACTGCAAACACGTTTTGCGGGTCGGGATTTTACGGGGTCTGCTAGAGTTGCTCTAAAGTGTACATATGTTAATAGGTTGCGCTAGTAAGCTTTAGTGAATGCACATTACAACGGACTAGTACATAGTGAAGGTCCTTTCCTCAATTTTACAATCACCTAACATAACACAACACAACAGAAGAACTGAGAGGACGAGAGTCAGGGAGACATGAAAATGAAATCTCGTAAACCTAGATTTCCGTACAAGGAAGAGGAGGAGGAGGAGGAGGATGCAGGTATCCTTACAAGAAAACAAAGCATCCACCGTCGTAGTCGACGGTGTCACTGATGGTAGTGTATGGAAAGGGATAGGTGGGCAGCACCGTACGTCTCGGCTCGAAACAAGTACTAAGCTCGTACCATAGATATGGCCAAAACAAATAAATTTGGGGCTGAGATCAAAATCGAAAACACAATGATTCGCCTCCGCATATATGGGGACATAATATATCTAAATTCAGACAACTAAATTCCGTACTAAATGTAACCAAATTGGAGCAAGTACTTCCCTGGGAGAATAAATTGACACACACTCATCTAAATAGGTGGAGAGGGGCTCCGGCGGTGAAGACATGGTTGCCGACCGTCGTGGTGGGAGGAGATGCAGACCGCATCAAGAAGCATGCCAATGGTCACCGTAACCTGACGCCGATGAACACCTATGACACCGATGACTATATGACTGCTCTGCCCTGCTGCGAACCCACATCGTAGTGCAAAAATTAGAGTGGTCCTAAGAAAACACATACTTATATCCACAGAAAAGCTAACTAAAATCAATTCCTCATAGGTGCATTTCTTGAAACAACGAGCCTAAACTCCAAACCCATTCAAACAAATCTTGTTAATTAAATTCGAAACATGTAAAAAGTTGAATGGTTTCCCCTAGGCCTAGCTGACTAAAACAAAACTGCAAATCTTCATCATGGATCCAGAGCTTAAGCACTTTAAACAACAAACCAAATATTCTCCCTACATCACCTTACTTCTACCTGACAAAATCTTAGCCATTACGGAGCATTTGATGCTTCCAATCACAGAGCACAAAAATTCTACACAAGCGCTGCTCCATCTCAACATGGACTGATGGACTAGAACAGACAGCAGATAGAATATTCCCTGTCTAAAAATACATTCGTATTTGGAGATAGAAAACAAACAAGAATATGCATTTTTTTCCTTAGAAGACAAACAAGAATCGGATTACCTCTTCGGGCAGCACGTACAGTCGTGATCTGTCTGGCCTACAGCCTCCGTAAAAACGGAACACTAATTTAATAATCCGGGAAGAACACGGCGAAGCAAAACCAAGAGAAAAGTGACTGAAGCTGAAAGGATTAGGATCGGGGCTGCTCACCTCCACCAGTGCTCTCCTCACCTGGACACATCCAACCAAATTAAAGCCAAAACCTAGCGAAAATGCTGTCGTTGTTGGCAAAGGGAGGCACACAAGCCACGGTCACCCACCACAGCGCGGCTGCCCGCCCGCCCCCCTGAATCGGCAGCGCCGCCAACATCGATGCCAGGCGCCGCTCACCACGCAGCCCGCGCCCGCCTGCCCGTCGACCGCCGCACCCTCGAGCCCAGTAGCCGCCGCTCACCAGGAAGTATTCACCATCGAATCTCGAACGGCTTGCATCGCCTGAACAAGGAGATGGGCATGTTTTTTTCCCCAGCAGGTTAGTCCTAGCACATGAACTTGCTAAGTTAGCTAGATTTTATTCAACTTCAGATTGGTTCGAGGAGCCTATCAATGAAATTGTACTCTTCCTCACAAACGATGTATTGGTTATTTCTAATGAATAAAGTTTTGTTTTATTTCAAAAAAAACCGTGTCGTTTTTTCTGGAGAGGTCGCGTCTGCTTCCTAGAAAAATGGCATTGTAAAAGAAAGTAAGGGGAAAATGTAAAATTACCTGCCGGACGGTCAAAAGTTACAGTGAGACAAGTGGGAATGGATTTGTCACTGCCGGACGTGCCAAGTGCGAATAAAATGAGCTGAATTGCTCGGTCGAAAGACTGGGATGAGGAATAAACCATTCTTCATCCATGGTCAGTAATAGAGTTTCCATATATATATGCTTGCTAAATTGTGCCTGGACGTATTTTTCTTATTATGTGCTCCGGCCATACGACACGAGCGAAGCAACCAATTAATTCCACCCGTGCACATCACCTCCTAAAAAATGGGCGGTAAAAGAATTATCAATTTTATTACTGAATACAAAGTGCATTATCATCGAAATATCAACGAAAATCCACCTGTGCACGTCCCCTTCTATTGTAGTGGATGGTAAAAGAATTATCATTTTTACTATTGAATACTAAGTGCGTTACTATCAAATTACCAACACCAACTACATCCACCCGTGCACACCTCCTCTATGTAGTAATGGATGGTAAAAGAATATATTGGGTTTACTATTGAACATTAAGTGGATTACCATGAAACCTCAACACACTAGAAGTAGTAAAAGAGGCTATCACTTTTACTATAAACCACGAGGTATGTTACTACCAAATCTCATGTTGATTTTGAATAGTAAAACTTAGTATCACTTTGCGGTTGACCAAGCAAATATTAAACAGTCTCTTGAAACATTACTATGTGACTTATTATTTTACGTGCACATGCAAGAAAGACAAAATGGTTAGTTGTTTACTGTAGCGACCAGACCTCAAACGGTCCAATCTCTGTGCTCAGGTGTCATCCCTGGATCAGTAATGCTGACACCACACAGTACTTGAAGTATTTATAACAGAGTAGCAATCACACACTTATTACATCGAGTGTCTCAAAAGAGAACTTATTACAATAAATATGGCTTAAGGCCATCTAATAACGATAACAGCGGAAGGCTTGGAAGATAAGTGAGTCCATCAACTCCAACAGCATCACTGAGTATAGAACCACGACCTAAAGACACCTTAATCCTCGTCTGAAAAGTCTGCAACATTAACGTTGCAGCCCGAAACGGGTCAGCACATGGAATATGCTGGCAACGTAACACATAAAGAGTAATGTAATGAAATAGGCTATACTATATGCATATTTGGCTGGTGGAAAGCTCTATGGTTACAGTTTTGCGTAAAGCCAATTTTTCCCTACTGCAAAGGAATAAATTTTATTTAACTATCAAGGTAGTTGTTAAACATTGAGAATGGTTGACAGCATTCTCAATCCCAATTAAGCATCATCATTAAACAAAACTCAACAAAATTAATTTTAGAGTAACATGATGAGAATCACATGATAATCCAAGTACTAGATACTCAAGATGTCCATAACCGGAGACACGACTAACCATGATTAATTTATACACTCTGCAGAGGTTTGCGCACTTTTCCCCACAAGACTCGATCTCCTCCGTTTGATTTCTCGCACTACATGATGTTAGAGAAACGGATGACTGAGACATAGTCTTTCAGAAGCGCTAGCACCTTACGATCGGGTAGATCGTTACACCTACTTTTCCCTACATCTGCTAGTCTACACTGTAAGAGTTCGCACAACTTAGTCAACTATGCTAGAGCCCATAGTAGTTTGTGGCTGCACACGGAAGTTTCTAATATGAATAACCTCATGATCCCTTTGAGCCTGGGTGGCGGTATCCACCCAGATGTGTATTTAAGTTGCCACCCTAGATAAACCATTAATTTAACAATCTCACATCTGTCATGGATACACTCACCAATCCACGTCTACTAGCATAGCATAGCATAATAAGCAACGTAGAAGTAACTCCCAAAGGTTTGATAATAACAGGTAATAGGTACTACATCATCTACTTCCCAAACCCACAATTTAATTAGATCATAATCATGCAATGTGTGAGGATTGATCTAATGCAATAAAAACTGGGTAGTTGGAAGTATGATCAAAGTGTTACTTGCCTTGCTGATGATTCGCAAAACCTAGCGATTCGAAGTAGCAAGCGGCGCACTCCGGATACTCTATCGCAAACAAACAAGTATACAATAAGTACTCAACTAATGCACAGGTAAAACTCGAATAAGAGATCTAACCAGAAAGTTCAACTTAAGAACTCCGGTTGGCAAAAAGAATCAAATCAAACGAAGCAACGAAAGACAAACGGCAAAAGAAACAAGCTTCACTTAATATTCTGGATCTAGGGCAATTTTTACAGTGACAAAAACTTGTTTGAGTTGGTTAAACGGAAAGAGGGTTTCGAGACGAAACTCCAGGCGCTTGAATCGCCTGATTCCGATAAACGAGCGAAAAGTTAGACTAAAATGAAAATCGGATCAGGAATTGCGATCAGAAAAATCACGGATTTAATCCGAGAAAAAGAAAAATGACGAACAGATTAAAGAACGAACGTTCGTTATCTGGGCCTAAACGATGAACGCGTTCTAGTTGTCATAAGGTCAAGGTACAACTCCAAGTCGTCCTGTTACCGAAGATCACGGTTATTCGAATAGATTAACTTCCCTGCAGGGGTGCACCACATAACCCAACACGCTCGATCCCATTTGGCCGGACACACTTTTCTGGGTCATGCCCGACCTCGGAAGATCAACACGTCGCAGCCCCACCTAGGCACAACAGAGAGGCCAGCACGCCGGTCTAAACCTAAGCGCACAGGGGTCTGGGCCCATCGCCCATAGCACACCTGCACGTTGCGAGGGCGGCCGGAAGCAGACCTAGCCTAGCAGGCGTTCCAGTCCAATCCAGCGCGCGCCGCTCCGTCGCTGACGTCTGAAGTGCTTCGGCTGATACCACGACGCCGGGATACCCATAACTACTCCCACGTAGATGGTTAGTGCGTATAGACCAAATGGCCAGACTCAGATAGAATACCAAGATCTCGTTAAGCGTGTTAAGTATCCGCGAACACCGAACAGGGCCAAGCCCACCTGTCTCCTAGGTGGTCTCAACCTGCCCTGCCGCTCCGCCACAAAGTAACAGTCGGGGGCCGTCAGGAACCCAGGCCCACCTCTACCGGGATGGAGCCACCTGTCCTTTCAGCCCCCTCATCAGAATCACTTGCGGGTACTCCTCGAGCTGACCCGACTTTAGTCACCATCTGTATAGTATGAATGTATGTATAGTATATACCCGTGATCACCTCCCGAGTGATCACGGCCCAATAGTATAGCAAGCAGACTGACAAGGATGTAGGGCCAATGATGGTAAACTAGCATCCTATACTAAGTATTTAGGATTGCAGGTAAGGTATCAACAGATGTAGCAACAATGTCAGGCTATGCATCAGAATAGGATTAACGGAAAGCAGTAACATGCTACACTACTCTAATGCAAGCAGTATAGAGAAGAATAGGCGATATCTGGTGATCAAGGGGGGGGGG
>NC_041382.1:500254188-500254901 GCF_002162155.2 Triticum dicoccoides | reverse complement strand
GTCAACACCGTAGTCGTACTGGGTAGCAGCGGCGTCGGTTTCGGTGTCTAGCGAGAGAAGACGAGGAAGAAACAATAAATATTTAAGCAAACAGATGCATAGCGATGCATGATATGATAAGTATCGGTGCTAGGGGTGCCCTAACGCAGTATGAGGTGATACCAGTGAAGGGGGGAAACATCCGGGAAAGTATCCTCGGTGTTTCGCGTTTTCGGGCAGAGGAGCCGAAGGGGGAAAGTTGCGAGTTCGATAGGTTAGGGACGCGTGGCGGACGAACGGGCTGCGCATCCGGGTTCGTCTCGTCGTTCTGAGCAACTTTCATGTTGAAAATAATTTAATCCGAATTACGGATTAAAAGATATGATTTTCTAAAGATTTTATTAATTTCTGGAACTTAATTCATTATTTTATTTAATTCGAAAATGGATTTATGACATCAGCATGAGGTCATGCTGGCGTCAGCAGTCAACAGGGTTGACTGGTCAACCTGACTAGTGGGTCCCACTGGTCAGTGACACATTTTTAATTAAACATTTTAATTAACCTAATTAGTGTTAATAGGGGGTGGGCCCCACTGTCATACTCTGTTAGCTAATTAACAGTAGTTAATTAGGTTAATTAGTCGTTAGATTAATTAATCTTAATTAGCTAAGTTAATCAGAATTAATTAAGTTAATTAATTATTTTTATTATTTATTATTGATTTATTTTTT
>NC_041382.1:500186132-500253465 GCF_002162155.2 Triticum dicoccoides | reverse complement strand
CGGGGGGGATAAGGAGAGGAGTGGGGTTGGCCGATTGGGCCTTTGGCCGGTTGGGCCGGCCCGTTCGGGCGGCGGAGGCCAGCTGGGCCATTTGGCCCAGCGGGGGGGGGGGTCTGTTGTTTTTGTTTTGTTTTGTTTTCCTTTCATTTGTTTCTTTTTATTTATTTTCCTTTCTGTTTTATTCAATTTAAAATATTTATGCATTTTCTAAAAATGTGTTTACTTCACCATAATTATCTATGCAATATTTGACACCGTCCGAACATTTTGTTTTAAAGTTTGAAAACTTTGTTTGTTTGCCAAAAATTCAAATTTGAATTCGAATCGTTTTGAACTAACGCGAGATTAGCGACAGTAACGGAGGTGACATGGCGTCATTAGCAGAGATTACTGTAGCTTGCTTATCCGGGCGTCACAACTGTCATAGTGCCATTGACATGCTCTTTTTTCACCCATTTAATATTGATTCATCTACATGGTTATATGCATGCTTTTGCATACATAACTTATCCAGTCCGCTGTTGATCATTTCAATTTTTCATCCCGGCAGTACGCCGATAGCCTAACTAGTCTGCTATTGATCATTTCCATTTTCATCCCGGCAGTATGCCGATATCTATAAGCGAGCCAATAGTTCCAAAACGTTGCTTCACAATTACTCGGCAGTATTTGTCTATTTGAGCAGCACATAGCTGGCTTCGGTGGGTAGCATGGCATGTCCATTCTCAATTGAAGTTGGTCCGAAAATATCGAACTCCGCCATGAAATAGAAAAGGTAGAACTTTCCTTCATATCGCTGATTTTTCTTACTCTTCCTTTTGTGAAGCTGTGTAGCATTCTTCCTTTTACTACCTGTAATTTCTTCGTGTGTTGCAATACATGCATGGATCTATTAATTTATCACTCCTAATTATTTAATGTTGAATTCCAAGATCTGGTGAGTGGGATATGTACTAACGAGTTATTTTGCAGATAGCCACCGTCCATAGCTCTCATGTGAATGTGGCAAGGCCACAAAACAAGTTTTCCATTGCCGGATATCCAACAGATCAACTGGTGTTATGGATGCTTCTTATAGATATTTTTTTGCCATTTCAAACATCAAACACCAACTACTCACAATGGAGACAGGAAACGTGTAGCTTCTGATGTCAACTAAGTGAGCCTGCCAATTGTGGCAATGGAAGGAGGTGGCATGTCGTCTCATTCATGAGGCTATTAGTTTCATAATAGACATTTTCCAGTTGCATGTCTTTTGTAAAGTGTTCAGACTGTTTCTTGAGCAAAGAAATGAAATTTCGAAGACTTTATCTAATTTTACTTTTTTTCCGATTGTAATACTAAATCAATTTGTCACAGTTGTTTTCTCTTCATAATAGTCTTGCAGTTTGTAGAGCAATCCAAAGTATGCAGGCCTTTCAATTTTGCTAGAGACTAGATGTAATTGGCCAAAGATACGTACAATATATGCACACATCCTATGGGTAAAAAAGTCAGGAACGCCTCTACTGCTCATTCCATAATATTACAACGGTATCATTTGTTTTTTACAGTCATTTTGATCCGCCAGATTAGTTGCAACCATGAACGACCTAAAAAGGGGACTTGCATGTCGTAAGTTTACTTCCCTCTTTTTTTTACGGAATGGAAGCTGATTCTTTCTTCGACCTGTAATCCTACCTCAAGTGCTTTCACTTCTTACCTTTTCATGTAGTGGTCGTGGGAGATGGACTGGGGTGAGAAATAAGAATTCCTCACCCAGGGTGACGAATAGCGCGACCCTATATATAGCTAGCCAGTGCAAAAGTAATCTTACGGTGGAGAACGGACATATATCATAGGCATGCATGCACTTACCCTGCATGTCCGTAAATTTATGGCCAAAAGACTAGGTAAATTACCACTGTACTTACAATGCTCTACCCGTGACTTTATGTCTCTCTATCATCGATCCTTTTTAGGTTTTCTAAGACATCGATCAATTTTTTGAACGGGCTCTACTGGATATTTCTATATAATCAGTCAACTTGTTGGACAAAGGAAATATTGCAGTTAATTCCTTGGCCAGTAAGAAATTTAGAATCCAACACAAACGAGATACACATCCTACTAATTCAGTTGAGAGTAGGAGTTTGCCAGCGTAGGAAATTTGAGAGCAGACGTAAACAAGAGTATCACCATTCACCAACACATGGTCCACCAATTGAATGTACCGTCAGCGTAGGAATTAAGATGTGTAACGATGGTCAAATGTATTAAATTACACGGCATATTCCAAATTCTTTTGTTACATTATTTCCGTTAAACGATCCTGAAGGTCATCTCGTCAACCTCCATGGTGGCTGACTAACTCTGATCTCAAGATTCTACATTATTAGAGGATAAAGGACAAAGTAAATAGTTGGTTTTGGATGAAGTGCGGCCAAATGTTGCTTCGTTTCTTCATATCCAAACGCATCTCGGGGGGATAGTCAATGAGGCAATACCAGGATAAAGGACAAAGTATGCTTGTAGACAACCATAGTCTTCAACCTCTTCCATTTAACACAAGATAAATTCCTTCTCTATAACATAATTAATGGAGGCAATATCTCAGAATAATCCCATACATAATCAAGATGCAAGCGTGACGATTTATAAATGGATTCTATAAACCTCCGAGTTCTTTATTTTCGACGATGGCAGAAGATGCTCGACCAAGTACTCTTAGTCCCGTTCTACACCTCGCCTTGGTCGCTGCTGGTAGATTTTTATTGTAGACGGTGCTACATGGCAAAAATGCTAAAATTACCTTTTCATGATTTATAAAGAGGAACGCCGAAACCGGTTGCTTACATGAAACCCATGCTCGTACTTGAAGAAACTTAGTTTCCATTCTGAACCCTTCTGTTCAACAAAACATCATGTGGTGAATATACTGAGAGAATCAGCTATATACTCCCTCCGTCTCAAAATAAGTGTCTCAACTTTTGAGACGAAGGGAGTAATATTTAGATAGTACAAATTAAGATGAAATAAAAATAACAAAGTTATACACGAAAGTAGATGAAAAAGTTTTACTTTTTCCCTCGTTCTAGTTGGGACGTTCAGGGACAATACAAATGTTCCATAATAAAATTCAGATTGACAGATAAGATGAGATTCAGCTTCCAAGAAACAGGGTGTACTGTCATCCACAACAAAATAAAGATAATGAATAACACTGCAACATAAAACATAATAATAGCGCCGTGTTCCAAGGAAGCAAATTCAGAAAACCACAAAACAGAAATGATGTGAATAAATATTCTTGTAGGCAAGCAGATGGGCATATTTACTGATTTTGAGAACTCTCCCGTGGTACAATGATTGGCATAGGCACACACATATGACTCACTTCTACGTAATAACATAAAGTTGAAGGAGGGAGCTTCCGCCTTTAACCTTGTTTCTTTTTCATATTTACTGATTTTTAAGCAAGAATGCGATTATTTTTGAATACAAAGCCTGTAAGATTATGATACATTTTCTGGTTGACATTGCAACTGACTATTATTATGTTTTTATTGATAAATAGATGTTTATTCATTTATGTACCAGTAACAGTCATGAAGAAAACCAGACAATATAGTGAAGGTCCTTTCCACACTTGTGTAGACAACTTTTGCTTGAACAGCTAAGAGCAACTCTAGCAGATCCCGCAAAAGCCGCAAACCCGCAAAATTTCGGCGAGTATATGGGCTCGCTCCAATTTTCTGGCTAGAACGGAGCCCGTATACTCGCCCGGCCCGTAAATTTTTTTACCGCGGCCCGCAAACCGCCCGCCCCGACCAGTATATCTACGGGTTCGCGGTGCGTTTGCGGGTCGAAACCCTATCCCCCCGCTGCCGCCGAGCTCCGCAATTCCCCACTCCCCTCCTCACATTTCTCGCTGCTG
Source organism: Triticum dicoccoides (assembly GCF_002162155.2). Lineage (NCBI taxonomy): Eukaryota > Viridiplantae > Streptophyta > Magnoliopsida > Poales > Poaceae > Triticum > Triticum dicoccoides. The sequence goes on along the minus strand of NC_041382.1, from coordinate 500,249,549 downwards.
GCGAGCCCCTTCCGCCTCCAGCCGCCATGTGGGGCCACATGTGGAGCTCCGGACGCGGCTCCGGGAGCAGAGCTGGCAGCGACAGCGACCCTGAGTGCGAGCGGCGTGTCCGGTCGGAGGGCGCGAGGAAGCGCGGGAAGAGGAAGTGAACCAACCGCGACCTCTCGCCGCCGCCGAGCTTCCGCATCCGCGAGACGGACGAATACGACCGTCGGCACGGCCGTACGCCGTCCTCGGCCATGGGCTCGTCCTCCGCGGCAAGATCTTCCCACACTACAAGCTCCTCCTCTTCCGGGGCCAGCCTTCTCCCCGTGAAGAGGGAGTGGTCGGAGGAGCCGGAGGAGATCGAGGTCGTCCCCGTCAAGCAGGAGCCCGAGGAGCTCGGGAGCCGCGGAGTCATCGGGCCGGAGGACTTCGTCGCCGATGTCGACGCGGTCGCGGCCGCCATTGCCGAGCGGAGCTTGCACGAGGAGGTGGAGCGCCGGCGCCACCACGAGGAGCTCGAAGACCTCGTGTTCCAGCAGGCGGGCGCGACCAACCTCGCTGTCAAGGAGAAGGACGACGAGTGGCGGCGCATCCGCGAGGAGCAGAGGGAGAAGTACATCGACCTCGACAGCTTCGGCGAGGAGGATTGAGCTCCTCCACGGCGTCGTCCATGGCCGCGAGCTCGCCGCCGTGAGATCCCCACCCCCTGTAGTACTAGTACTGATGTAGTATGTAGTATGTAGTATGAACTAGTGTTTGTAGTGTTTGATCATGTAATATATGTAGTATGTGATGAACTACTATGGTGCAAAACTGTTTTTCAAATTATGCAGTTTCATCTACGGTTTCTGATCGGCCGCGCTCGTTTTCGACCCGCAAACGAGATCTTCGTCAAACTGCAAACACGTTTTGCGGGTCGGGATTTTACGGGGTCTGCTAGAGTTGCTCTAAAGTGTACATATGTTAATAGGTTGCGCTAGTAAGCTTTAGTGAATGCACATTACAACGGACTAGTACATAGTGAAGGTCCTTTCCTCAATTTTACAATCACCTAACATAACACAACACAACAGAAGAACTGAGAGGACGAGAGTCAGGGAGACATGAAAATGAAATCTCGTAAACCTAGATTTCCGTACAAGGAAGAGGAGGAGGAGGAGGAGGATGCAGGTATCCTTACAAGAAAACAAAGCATCCACCGTCGTAGTCGACGGTGTCACTGATGGTAGTGTATGGAAAGGGATAGGTGGGCAGCACCGTACGTCTCGGCTCGAAACAAGTACTAAGCTCGTACCATAGATATGGCCAAAACAAATAAATTTGGGGCTGAGATCAAAATCGAAAACACAATGATTCGCCTCCGCATATATGGGGACATAATATATCTAAATTCAGACAACTAAATTCCGTACTAAATGTAACCAAATTGGAGCAAGTACTTCCCTGGGAGAATAAATTGACACACACTCATCTAAATAGGTGGAGAGGGGCTCCGGCGGTGAAGACATGGTTGCCGACCGTCGTGGTGGGAGGAGATGCAGACCGCATCAAGAAGCATGCCAATGGTCACCGTAACCTGACGCCGATGAACACCTATGACACCGATGACTATATGACTGCTCTGCCCTGCTGCGAACCCACATCGTAGTGCAAAAATTAGAGTGGTCCTAAGAAAACACATACTTATATCCACAGAAAAGCTAACTAAAATCAATTCCTCATAGGTGCATTTCTTGAAACAACGAGCCTAAACTCCAAACCCATTCAAACAAATCTTGTTAATTAAATTCGAAACATGTAAAAAGTTGAATGGTTTCCCCTAGGCCTAGCTGACTAAAACAAAACTGCAAATCTTCATCATGGATCCAGAGCTTAAGCACTTTAAACAACAAACCAAATATTCTCCCTACATCACCTTACTTCTACCTGACAAAATCTTAGCCATTACGGAGCATTTGATGCTTCCAATCACAGAGCACAAAAATTCTACACAAGCGCTGCTCCATCTCAACATGGACTGATGGACTAGAACAGACAGCAGATAGAATATTCCCTGTCTAAAAATACATTCGTATTTGGAGATAGAAAACAAACAAGAATATGCATTTTTTTCCTTAGAAGACAAACAAGAATCGGATTACCTCTTCGGGCAGCACGTACAGTCGTGATCTGTCTGGCCTACAGCCTCCGTAAAAACGGAACACTAATTTAATAATCCGGGAAGAACACGGCGAAGCAAAACCAAGAGAAAAGTGACTGAAGCTGAAAGGATTAGGATCGGGGCTGCTCACCTCCACCAGTGCTCTCCTCACCTGGACACATCCAACCAAATTAAAGCCAAAACCTAGCGAAAATGCTGTCGTTGTTGGCAAAGGGAGGCACACAAGCCACGGTCACCCACCACAGCGCGGCTGCCCGCCCGCCCCCCTGAATCGGCAGCGCCGCCAACATCGATGCCAGGCGCCGCTCACCACGCAGCCCGCGCCCGCCTGCCCGTCGACCGCCGCACCCTCGAGCCCAGTAGCCGCCGCTCACCAGGAAGTATTCACCATCGAATCTCGAACGGCTTGCATCGCCTGAACAAGGAGATGGGCATGTTTTTTTCCCCAGCAGGTTAGTCCTAGCACATGAACTTGCTAAGTTAGCTAGATTTTATTCAACTTCAGATTGGTTCGAGGAGCCTATCAATGAAATTGTACTCTTCCTCACAAACGATGTATTGGTTATTTCTAATGAATAAAGTTTTGTTTTATTTCAAAAAAAACCGTGTCGTTTTTTCTGGAGAGGTCGCGTCTGCTTCCTAGAAAAATGGCATTGTAAAAGAAAGTAAGGGGAAAATGTAAAATTACCTGCCGGACGGTCAAAAGTTACAGTGAGGCAAGTGGGAATGGATTTGTCACTGCCGGACGTGCCAAGTGCGAATAAAATGAGCTGAATTGCTCGGTCGAAAGACTGGGATGAGGAATAAACCATTCTTCATCCATGGTCAGTAATAGAGTTTCCATATATATATGCTTGCTAAATTGTGCCTGGACGTATTTTTCTTATTATGTGCTCCGGCCATACGACACGAGCGAAGCAACCAATTAATTCCACTCGTGCACATCACCTCCTAAAAAATGGGCGGTAAAAGAATTATCAATTTTATTACTGAATACAAAGTGCATTATCATCGAAATATCAACGTAAATCCACCTGTGCACGTCCCCTTCTATTGTAGTGGATGGTAAAAGAATTATCATTTTTACTATTGAATACTAAGTGCGTTACTATCAAATTACCAACACCAACTACATCCACCCGTGCACACCTCCTCTATGTAGTAATGGATGGTAAAAGAATATATTGGGTTTACTATTGAACATTAAGTGGATTACCATGAAACCTCAACACACTAGAAGTAGTAAAAGAGGCTATCACTTTTACTATAAAACACGAGGTATGTTACTACCAAATCTCATGTTGATTTTGAATAGTAAAACTTAGTATCACTTTGCGGTTGACCAAGCAAATATTAAACAGTCTCTTGAAACATTACTATGTGACTTATTATTTTACGTGCACACGCAAGAAAGACAAAATGGTTAGTTGTTTACTGTAGCGACCAGACCTCAAACGGTCCAATCTCTGTGCTCAGGTGTCATCCCTGGATCAGTAATGCTGACACCACACAGTACTTGAAGTATTTATAACAGAGTAGCAATCACACACTTATTACATCGAGTGTCTCAAAAGAGAACTTATTACAATAAATATGGCTTAAGGCCATCTAATAACGATAACAGCGGAAGGCTTGGAAGATAAGTGAGTCCATCAACTCCAACAGCATCACTGAGTATAGAACCACGACCTAAAGGCACCTTAATCCTCGTCTGAAAAGTCTGCAACATTAACGTTGCAGCCCGAAACGGGTCAGCACATGGAATATGCTGGCAACGTAACACATAAAGAGTAATGTAATGAAATAGGCTATACTATATGCATATTTGGCTGGTGGAAAGCTCTATGGTTACAGTTTTGCGTAAAGCCAATTTTTCCCTACTGCAAAGGAATAAATTTTATTTAACTATCAAGGTAGTTGTTAAACATTGAGAATGGTTGACAGCATTCTCAATCCCAATTAAGCATCATCATTAAACAAAACTCAACAAAATTAATTTTAGAGTAACATGATGAGAATCACATGATAATCCAAGTACTAGATACTCAAGATGTCCATAACCGGAGACACGACTAACCATGATTAATTTATACACTCTGCAGAGGTTTGCGCACTTTTCCCCACAAGACTCGATCTCCTCCGTTTGATTTCTCGCACTACATGATGTTAGAGAAACGGATGACTGAGACATAGTCTTTCAGAAGCGCTAGCACCTTACGATCGGGTAGATCGTTACACGTACTTTCCCCTACATCTGCTAGTCTACACTGTAAGAGTTCGCACAACTTAGTCAACTATGCTAGAGCCCATAGTAGTTTGTGGCTGCACACGGAAGTTTCTAATATGAATAACCTCATGATCCCTTTGAGCCTGGGTGGCGGTATCCACCCAGATGTGTATTTAAGTTGCCACCCTAGATAAACCATTAATTTAACAATCTCACATCTGTCATGGATACACTCACCAATCCACGTCTACTAGCATAGCATAGCATAATAAGCAACGTAGAAGTAACTCCCAAAGGTTTGATAATAACAGGTAATAGGTACTACATCATCTACTTCCCAAACCCACAATTTAATTAGATCATAATCATGCAATGTGTGAGGATTGATCTAATGCAATAAAAACTGGGTAGTTGGAAGTATGATCAAAGTGTTACTTGCCTTGCTGATGATTCGCAAAACCTAGCGATTCGAAGTAGCAAGCGGCGCACTCCGGGTACTCTATCGCAAACAAACAAGTATACAATAAGTACTCAACTAATGCACAGGTAAAACTCGAATAAGAGATCTAACCAGAAAGTTCAACTTAAGAACTCCGGTTGGCAAAAAGAATCAAATCAAACGAAGCAACGAAAGACAAACGGCAAAAGAAACAAGCTTCACTTAATATTCTGGATCTAGGGCAATTTTTACAGTGGCAAAAACTTGTTTGAGTTGGTTAAACGGAAAGAGGGTTTCGAGACGAAACTCCAGGCGCTTGAATCGCCTGATTCCGATAAACGAGCGAAAAGTTAGACTAAAATGAAAATCGGATCAGGAATTGCGATCAGAAAAATCACGGATTTAATCCGAGAAAAAGAAAAATGACGAACAGATTAAAGAACGAACGTTCGTTATCTGGGCCTAAACGATGAACGCGTTCATTAAAACGAACGAACGGGCGAACGCTCGCTAATTAAATAAATCGGAAAAACCGATCTATTAAAAAAACAAAATTTACAAAAAACCGAACAAACCGACAGAAAACCGATTGGTTTTCTAAAAAAACCGGCGACAAGAAAAACTACTTCTGGCGGCGGCGGATCCGGCGGTCCGGCGAGGCGGCGCAGCGGCGGGGCGGTGCGGCGAGGCGGCGCGGGCGGCGGCGGCGGGCGGCGGCGCGTGCGGCGCTAGGGTTAGGGTTTGGGGGCGGGGCGGCTTTGGGCTGGCTCGGGCCTCGGTGGCACTATTTAAAGGCCCGACCAGGCGGAGTCCTGGCCGGTTACGGCCCAGAGTCGGTTCGGACTTTTTTTTAAATAATTACGCTCAGAAAAAAAACAAAAGGAATACTAAACGGACTTCAAGAATCTCGAAATAAATTTTCCCCGGCTTCTAAAATCAAGCCGCACAGGATGAACATTTATTTGGGGCCTAAATGCAATTTTGAAAAACACACATTTTTCCTAAATTCAAACAAAATAGCAAATAAAACCAAAATAAAATCTTATTTGATTTTTTATTAAATCCTTAATATTTCTTTATTTTGGGAAAGTCATTTTATTCCCTCTCTCATATTTTTGTAATAGAAATAATTAAAGATAAAATAAATAAAATCAAATGATCCTATTTTCAATATTTGAGAAAACTCAAATATGAAAATAATGAAATCCCTAACTCTCTCCGAGGGTCCTTGAGTTGCGTAGAATTTTCTAGGATCAGCCAAAATGCAATAAAATATGCTATGCAAAGATAATCTAGTGTATAACATTTCAAATTGAAAATTTGGGATGTTACAAACCTACCCCCTTAAGATGAATCTCGGCCTCGAGATTCGGGTTGGCTAAAAAATAGGTGAGGGTGGTCCTTCAGCAAGTCTTCCTCTTGTTCCCAGGTGGCTTCATCCTTCGTGTGGTGGCTCCACTGAACCTTGCAAAACTTGATAACCTTGCCGCGGGTGACTCGACTGGCATACTCTAGAATCTTAACTGGTTTCTTCTCATAGGTCAAATCACTGTCCAACTGAATCGCTTCCAGCGGCACTGTATCTCTCAGCGGTATTTCAGCCATTTCTGCGTGGCATTTCTTTAACTGGGAAACGTGGAACACGTCGTGAACTTCTGACAATCCTTCGGGCAACTCCAACTTGTAGGCTACTTCTCCCATACGCTCCAAAACTTTGTATGGGCCTACAAAACGTGGCGCTAACTTTTCCTTAACTCCAAAACGCTTAACTCCTCAAAGTGGTGATACATGAAGATAAACTCGGTCTCCGACTTCGTAAACTGTCTCCTTGCATTTTGAATCTGCGTAGCTCTTCTGCCTGGACTGAGCTACCTTGAGCCTATCGCGAATCAATTTCACTTTCTGTTTAGACTCCTTTATCAGATCCGGTCCAAACAACTGGCAGTCTCCAAGTTCATCCCAAGACAATGGGGTCGTGCACCTCCTTCCGTACAAGGTTTCAAAAGGGGCCATCTTCAAACTGGATTGATAACTGTTGTTGTAAGAGAACTCTGCATATGGCAAATTATCGTCCCAACTAGATCCGTAATCTAGCGCACAAGCTCTTAGCATATCCTCCAAAATTTGATTGACTCTCTCGGTCTGTCCATCTGTCTGCGGATGGAAAGCTGTACTAAACTCCAGTCTGGTACCCAAAGTTTCATGCAACTGATTTCAGAATTTTGAGGTAAATTGGGTTCCTCTATCTGATACAATGCTCCTTGAAACTCCATGCAGACATACAATTCTGGTCATGTATATCTTTGCCAACTTTGCACTAGTATAGGTAGTCTTCACTGGAATGAAATGAGCTACCTTTGTCAAACAATCGACTACAACCCATATTGAGTCATAGCCTGAACGAGTTCTGTGTAAACCCGTAATAAAATCCATGCCTAACTTATCCCACTTCCATTCGGGTATTGGCAATGGCTGTAGCAATCCTGCTGGCTTCTGATGCTCTGCCTTTACTCTCTGACATACATCACAAACTGCTACATACTCCGCAATATCCTTCTTCATTCCGGTCCACCAGAAAGTATCCTTCAAATCCAAATACATCTTGGTATTTCCTGGGTGATTCGAATATGGTGAATCATGGGCCTCTTGCAGAATTAACTTCCTGATCTCCGAACCATTAGGCACATAAACACGGTCTTCAAACCATAAGGTATCGTGCTCATCCTCACGAAATCCCTTAGCTTTTCCTTTGCTCATTTTCTCCTTTATAGAGGCAATCTCCTTGTCAGTCTTCTGGGCGTCCCTAATCTTATCCATCAAAGTAGACTGAATCTCCAATGCTGCTACATAGCCTCTTGGAACTATTTCCAAACATAGCTCTCGAAGATTTTTGGCTAACTCCCTTGGTAAATCTCCTGTCATTAGGGTGTTGACATGGCTTTTACGGCTCAGCGCATCGGCTACTACGTTAGCCTTTTCGGGGTGGTAATGCAATTTCATATCATAATCCTTGATGAGCTCCAACCATCTCCTTTGCCTGAGATTCAACTCCTTCTGCATGAAAATATACTTCAAACTCTTGTGATCCGTGTACACCTCACAATGGTTTCCAATGAGAAAATGTCTCCAGGTTTTCAATGCATGCACTACGGCTGCTAACTCCAAATCATGCGTAGCATAATTTAACTCATGAGGCTTAAGCTGTCATGAGGCATAGGAAACAACTCTTCCTTCCTGCATAAGCACTGCTCCAAGTCCTCGACGTGAAGCTTCGCAATACACCTCATAATCCTTGGTCTGATCTGGCAAAATCAACACAGGTGATGTAACCAAACATTTCTTCAACTCCTGGAAACTAGCCTCACATTCCTCAGTCCATATGAACTTGGTGTCCTTTTTCAACACCTCCGTCATAGGCTTCGCAATCTTTGAGAAATTCTCAATGAATCTCCGGTAGTATCCTGCGAGTCCAAGAAAACTCCGAATCTCTCCAACTGTTGTTGGGGCTTCCCAATTTGTCACGGTATCAACCTTAGTGGGATCTACTGGTATACTTTCTCCAGATATAACGTGTCCGAGAAATCCAACTTCCTTCAACCAAAACTCACATTTGCTAAATTTGGCATATAATTGATGTTCTCTGAATTTTCCAAGAACCAAACGCAAATGCTCCTTATGCTCCTCTTCATTCTTCGAGTAAACTAGAATATCATCAATGAACACAATGACAAACTTATCCAGAAACTCCATAAACACCTTGTTCATCATGTTCATAAAATATGCAGGTGCGTTAGTCAGACCAAATGACATAACGGTATACTCGTACAGCCCATACCTGGTGGTAAAAGCCGTTTTAGGTATATCCTGTTTTCGAATCTTCAACTGATGGTATCCTGATCGCAGATCGATCTTGGAAAATACCTTAGCTCCTTGCAATCGATCAAACAGATCATTGATCATCGAAAGTGGATACTTGTTCTTGATGGTTACTTCATTCAATCCTCGATAATCAACAACAACAACCATCCTTAACGATCCATCCTTCTTCTCCACTAGAAGTACTGGCGATCCCCAAGGTGAAGAACTTGGGCGAATATATCCTTTATCCAGTAACTCCTTAATCTGCTTCTTAATCTCCAACAAATCCTTTGCGGGCATCCTATATGGTTTCTTTGATATTGGCTCTATGCCTGGCAAAAGCTCAATCAAAAACTCAATATATCTATCCGGTGGCATGCCTGGCAACTCTTCTGAAAATACATCAGGGAAATCCTTCACTACTGGTACTTCCTCCTGCACAACTCCCGTTAGACAATTTCTTGAGTCCTCTTCGGCACATGCCGGGATACATACTTGATCCTTCTCCCTTCTGGGGTGGTAAGCAAGATCGACTTACTGGCGCAATCGATGTTTTCTCCATACATCGATAGCCAATCCATACCCAAAATTACATCCAATCCTTGTGATTCCAAAATGATTAAATCCGCGGGAAACACATGCCTACCTATACTCAATGGCACTTGAAAACATCCTTGGCTAGCCATATACTCCGCTCCTAGTGAGCTTACTAACATAGGTGTTCTAAGAACTTTGGTGGGTAGGTTATACTTATCCACAAATCCCCTTGATATGTATGAATGCGATGCACCAGTATCAAAAAGAACAAGTGCAGTAAATGACTTAACCAAAAACTTACCGATTACTGCATCCGGCTACTCTTCAACCTCCTCCACGTTAACGTGGTTCACCTGTCCCCTACTGAAAGGGTTCGGCTTCTTTCCAGAGCTTCCATTGCCATTTCCATTCTGGGATTCAGGACATTCATTGGCATAATGTCCGGTCTTTTGGCACTTGAAACAAGTGACTTGGCTCAGGTCTCTCTTGGCTAGGGTTGATGGGTTGGTGCGGTTCTGGCCGTTGCTTCCTACATTCCCATTATCATTTTTGGTTCCATTGTGGTTGTGCGAGCTACCTCCTCCATGGGTATGCTGAAAATGTCCTCCCGGTCTAGGGGTAAAACATGGCTTCTGCTGAGCTCCTGAATTGTACTTCCCTTGTCCATACTTCCTCTTGCGATTCTCAATCTGCTGCTACTTCCCTTCAATCATAAGAGCATGATCTACCAACTCCTGGTAGTTGTTGAAGGTTGCTACCATCAACTGCATGCTCAACTCATCATTCAGTCCTTCCAGAAACTTCTCCTACTTAGCTACATCCGTAGCAACGTCATCTGGGGCATAACGTGCTAACTTACTAAAGTCCTCCACATACTGGCCAACTGTTCGTCCTCCTTGGCGCAAGTTGCGAAACTCTCGCTTCTTCATAGCCATAGCTCCTGCTGAAACATGGGCAGTACGAAAAGCCTGCTGAAACTGGTCCCACGTGGCAGTGTCGACAGGGAAAGTGGTTGTGAAATTCTCCCACCATGAGGCTGCGGGTCCTTCAAGCTGATGTGCGGCAAACTTCACCTTTTCCGCATATGTGCAGCCTGCTATGGTCAACTCTCTAGCTGTCTTGCAGAGCCAATCATCTACTACTATCGGCTCGGTGCTACTGGAAAACACCGGCGGATTCAGCCTAAGAAAACGGGCTAAGTGATCAACAGGTGGTGGTGGAGGTGGTGGGTTGTTGTTGTTGTTGTTCCCTTGATTCTGATTCTGGACTAGCAACTGCATCAATGTGTTCTGCTGCTGGATCAACTGAGTGAGCTCCGGTGGGAAGGTAAATCCGGGGTCACGTCTTGGAGGCATCTGAGGGTTTAGAAAAGATGAGATTTAAGAATAGAGGGGGTCTAAAGAGAAAACACTACCCATATGCACATGAGGCAAAAGCAAACAATTCACTTCATTCAATCAATCAAACAAGGGCATACAATCGATCTACTATCGCAAAAGTGCTCGGACTACTATATTTACATGGTGGACTACTACTACTGATGGGGTGGTCTACTAGAAATATTCTTCGGTTGCAGACTCCATGATATCTGCTCCGGCTTCATCAACATAGTCATCATCACTATCATCTGGATCCGAGTCGGTGTCGTCGATGATGATGTAGTCTTCCGGACGAATCTCCTTGGGTTCTTCGTCTTCCTCTACTGGTGTAGGGCCTCCCATAAATATTCCAATCTTCTTGATCAGATCGTCATTCTTCTCCACTAATACTTCGATTTCCTCTTCATAATCTTCACGTGTAGCCTTGAGTTCTTCCTCCAGTTACTTGATTCTTGTCCTCGCCTTCTTCAGATCTATGATGTCGGCGCACATCTGGTTCTCTTGACGTCGAATGTGTTGGTTTAACTCCTGGATAAAAGCTGCAACTGATCTATCCTTCCTGGTGCTGATCATCTCCCAGTGCTCATCTCGGAGCCCACAAATCTGGTAGATAGTATCCTTGAGATCATTGCGGTAAACTTCTCCAATGCGTCCCATGGCGATGTGAGCTGCCATGCTCTTTCCTAGACTCCAAGTTGGTGCATCAAAAGAAAACTCTATGGGCTCAGTGAATGGCATGAACGTCCTTCCTGGAACTTGAAATTGAATCATTCAACGCTCTTCTTCAGGTAGAGTGGCGTTGTAGGTTCCGGTGAAGCTTGGTACTCCTATGTTCAGGTATCTAGTGACTTCCTTCAAGTGACGTCCAAAGGGTGTATCTTCATCCGGTTGCGTGAACTTGTTCCTTGCATTCGCCATCCTAAAAGAGTAGAAAAGATGAGAAGTCAGAAAGAGAAGAGAGTGAGTGGTGATCTAGGTCTTTAGTTTGTGGTCGTGTCTTACAGTCAGCGTGTGCTCTAATACCATCTTATAGCGATCAGACCTGAAACGGTCCAATCTCTGTGCTCAGGTGTCATGCCTGGATCAGTAATGCTGACACCACATAGTACTTGAAGGATTTATAACAGAGTAGCAATCACACACTTATTATATCGCGTGTCTCAAAAGAGAACTTATTACAATAAATATGGCTTAAGGCCATCTAATAACGATAACAACGGAAGGCTTGAAAGATAAGTGAGTCCATCAACTCCAATGGCATCACTGAGTATAGAACCACGACCTAAAGGCACCTTAATCGTCGTCTGAAAAGTCTGCAACATTAACGTTGCAGCCCGAAACGGGTCAGCACATGGAATATGCTGGCAATGTAACACATAGAGAGTAATGGAATGAAATAGGCTATACTATATGCATATTTGGCTGGTGGAAAGCTCTATGGTTACATTTTGCGTAAAGCCAGTTTTTTCCTACTGCAAAGGAATAAATTTTATTTAACTATCAAGGTAGTTGTTAAACATTAAGATTGGTTGACAGCATTCTCAATCCCAATTAAGCATCATCATTAAACAAAACCCAACAAAATTAATTTTAGAGTAACATGATGAGATTCACATGATAATCCAAGTACTAGATACTCAAGATGTCCATAACCGGGGACACAGCTAACCATGATTAGTTTATACACTCTGCAGAGGTTTGCGCACTTTTCCCCACAAGACTTGATCTCCTCCATTTGATTTCTCGCACTACATGATGTTTGAAAAACGGATGACTGAGACATAGTCTTTCAGAAGCGCTAGCACCTTACGATCGGGTAGACCGTTACACCTACTTTCCCCTACATCTGCTAGTCTACCACTGTAAGAGTTCGCACAACTTAGTCAACTATGCTAGAGCCCATAGTAGCTTGTGGCTGCACACGGAAGTTTCTAGCATGAATAACCTCATGATCCCTTTGAGCCTGGGTGGCGGTATCCACCCAGATGTGTATTTAAGTTGCCACCTTAGATAAACCATTAATTTAACAATCTCACATCTGTCATGGATACACTCACCCAATCCACGTCTACTAGCATAGCATAGCATAATAAGCAACGTAGAAGTAACTCCCAAAGGTTTGATAATAACAGGTAATAGGTACTACCTCATCTACTTCCCAAACCCACAATTTAATTAGATCTTAATCATGCAATGTGTGAGGATTGATCTAATGCAATAAAAACTGGGTAGTTGGAAGTATGATCAAAGTGTTACTTGCCTTGCTGATGATCCGCAAAACTTAGCGATTCGAAGTAGCAAGCGGCGCACTCCGGGTACTCTATCGCAAACAAACAAGCATACAATAAGTACTCAACTAATGCATAGGTAAAACTCGAATAAGAGATCTAACCAGAAAGTTCAACTCAAGAACTCCGGTTGGCAAAAAGAATCAAATTGAACGAAGCAACGAAAGACAAACGGCAAAAGAAACAAGCTTCGTTTACTATTCTAGATCTAGGGCAATTTTTACAGTGGCAAAAACTTGTTTGAGTTGGTTAAACAGAAAGAGGGTTTCGAGACGAAACTCCAGGCGCTTGAATCGTCTGATTCCGATAAACGAGCGAAAAGTTAGACTAAAACGAAAATCGGATCAGGAATCGCGATAAGAAAAATCACGGATATAATCCAAGAAAAAGAAAAACGACGAACAGATTAACGAACGAACGTTCGTTATCTAGGCCTAAACGATGAAAGCGTTAGTTAAAACGAACGAACGGGCGAATGCTCGCTAATTAAATAAACCGGAAAAACCGATCTATTAAAAAAACGAAACTAAAAAAACCGAACAAACCGACGAAAAACCGATCGGTTTTCTAAAAAAATCGGCGGCAAGAAAAACTACCTCCGGCGGCGGCGGATCCGGCGGTCCGGCGGGGCGGCGAGGCGTCGCGGCGGCGGGGCGGTGCGGTGAGGCGGCGCGGGGCGGCGGCGCGAGCGGCGCTAAGGTTAGGGTTTGGGGGCGGGGCGACTTTGGGCTGGCTCGGGCCTCGGCGGCACTATTTAAAGGCCCGGCCAGGCGGAGTCCTGGCCGGTTACGGCCTAGAGTCGGTTCGGACTTTTTTTAAATAATTACGCTCAGAAAAAAACAAAAGGAATACTAAACAGACTCCAAAAATTCCGAAATAAATTTTTCCCGGCTTCTAAAATCAAGCCACACAGGATGAACATTTATTTGGGGCCTAAATGCCATTTTGAAAACACGCATTTTTCCTAAATTCAAATAAAATAGCAAATAAAACCAAAATAAAATCTTATTTGATTTTTTTATTAAATCCTCAATATTTATTTATTTTGGGAAAGTCATTTTATTCCCTCTCTCATATTTTTGTAATAGAAATAATTGAAGATAAAATAAATTAAATCAAATGATCCTATTTTCAAAATTTGAGAAAATTCAAATATGAAAATAATGAAATCCCCAACTCTCTCCGAGGGTCCTTGAGTTGCGTGGAATTTTCTAGGACCAGCCAAAATGCAATAAAATATGCTATGCAAAGATGATCTAGTGTATAACATTCCAAATTAAAAATTTGGGATGTTACATTTACGGGGTGGAGGATGGCATATGGTTGACGGTAACATAATTAATTACATTACTATACATTTAGGCATTTTTACCATGGTCTTACGAAACAGAGGAGTTGTCTGTGGCATGTAGTAAGGAATTAAATAGTGTTACTTTTTCTTGTGAGTGGTTTTACCATCATTAGCAATCGCTTGTTCGGCCGAGCGGCACACGCTAGCGTATAGCGGCCGGAGCACACGATTAGGCTTTTGCGCTCTCGCTCACTATAGCGCAACATAGGGTCGTGCTATTCGTCACCTTGGGTGAGGCATAGTTATTCTTCATCTCCAATTTATTTTGATATCAATGCACCGTATTTTTAGGCTTCGTAAATTTTGTCCTATTTCATATGTAAAAAATAACGTAAGAAAATATGTACTCGCCGTAAAAAATATTTTATGTTATGTAAAGTTACGAATGTAAAAACATACATAAAAATGCGATATTTTTGGTCTTATAACCTATTTTTTTGTTTTCTTATACCAAATTTTATGTAGTGAATCAATATGAATATAACTATTTGTATTCCAAACGTGATTTGTTTATGAAGCGATCGCTATATATATACATACATATATATATATATATATATATATATATATATATATATGTTGGGGAACGTAGTAATTTCAAAAAAATTCCTACGCACACGCAAGATCATGGTGATGCATAGCAACGAGAGGGGAGAGTGTGATCTATGTACCCTTGTAGATCAACAACGGAAGCGTTTGGTTGATGTAGTCATACGTCTCCACGACCCGACCGATCAAGCACCGAAACTACAGCACCTCCGAGTTCTAGCACGCGTTCAGCTCGATGACGATCCCCGGACTCCGATCCAGCAAAGTGTCGGGGAAGAGTTCCGTCAGCACGACAGCGTGGTGACGATCTTGATGCACTACCGTCGCAGGGCTTCGCCTAAGCACCGCTACAATATTATCGAGGACTATGGTGGAAGGGGGCACCGCACACGGCTAAGAATATGATCACGTGGATCAACTTGTGTGTCTTGGGGTGCCCCCTGCCCCCGTATATAAAGGATCAAGGGGAGGAGGCCGGCCGGCCCTCTATGGCGCGCCAAGGAGGAGTCCTCCTCCTACTAGGAGTAGGACTCCTACTAGGAGGGGGAAAGAAGTGGGGAGGGAGAGGGAAAGGGGGGCGCCGCCCCCCTCTCCTAGTCCAATTCGGACCAGGGGGGAGGAGGCGCGCGGCCCACCTTTGTTTGCCCCTCTCTCTCTCTCCACTAAGGCCCATATGGCCCATTACTTCTCCCGGGGGGGTTCCGGTAACCCTCCGGCTCTCCGGTTTTCTCCGAAATCACCCGGAACACTTCCGGTGTCCGAATAAAGCCGTCCAATATATCAATCTTTATGTCTCGACCATTTCGAGACTCCTCGTCATGTCCATGATCACATCCTGGACTCCGAACTAACTTCGGTACATCAAAACTCATAAACTCATAATATAACTGTCATCGAAACCTTAAGCGTGCGGACCCTACGGGTTCGAGAACAATGTAGACATGACCGAGACACGTCTCCGGTCAATAACCAATAGCGGAACCTGGATGCTCATATTGGCTCCTACATATTCTACGAAGATCTTTATCGGTCAGACCGCATAACAACATACGTTGTTCCCTTTGTCATCGGTATGTTACTTGCCCGAGATTCGATCGTCGGTATCTCAATACCTAGTTCAATCTCGTTACCGACAAGTCTCTTTACTCGTTCCGTAATACATCATCTCGCAACTAACTCATTAGTTGCAATGCTTGCAATGCTTATGTGATGTGTATTACCGAGAGGGCCCAGAGATACCTCTCCGATAATCGGAGTGACAAATCCTAATCTCGAAATACGCCAACCCAACATGTACCTTTGGAGACACCTGTAGAGCACCTTTATAATCACCCATTTACGTTGTGATGTTTGGTAGCACACAAAGTGTTCCTCCGAAAAACGGGAGTTGCATAATCTCATAGTCATAGGAACATGTATAAGTCATGAAGAAAGCAATAGCAACATACTAAACGATCGGGTGCTAAGCTAATGGAATGGGTCATGTCAATCAGATCATTCACCTAATGATGTGATCCCGTTAATCAAATAACAACTCCTTGTTCATGGTTAGGAAACATAACCATCTTTGATTAACGAGCTAGTCAAGTAGAGGCATACTAGTGACACTCTGTTTGTCTATGTATTCACACATGTATTATGTTTCCGGTTAATACAATTCTAGCATGAATAATAAACATTTATCATGATATAAGGAAATAAATAATAACTTTTTTGTTGCCTCTAGGGCATATTTCCTTCAGTCTCCCACTTGCACTAGAGTCAATAATTTAGATTACACAGTAATGATTCTAACACCCATGGAGCTTTGGTGCTGATCATGTTTTGCTCGTGGAAGAGGCTTAGTCAACGGGTCTGCAACATTCAGATCGTATGTATCTTGTAAATCTCTATGTCTCCCACCTGGACTAGATCCCGGATGGAATTGAAGCGTCTCTTGATATGCTTGGTTCTCTTGTGAAATCTGGATTCGTTTGCCAAGGCAATTGCACCAGTATTGTCACAAAAGATTTTCATTGGACCCGATGCACTAGGTATGACACCTAGATCAGATATGAACTCCTTCATCCAGACTCCTTCATTTGCTGCTTCCGAAGCAGCTATGTACTCCGCTTCACATGTAGATCCCGCTACAACGCTTTGTTTAGAACTGCACCAACTGACAGCTCCACCGTTTAATGTAAACACGTATCCGGTTTGCGATTTAGAATCGTCCAGATCAGTGTCAAAGCTTGCATCGACGTAACCATTTACGATTAGCTCTTTGTCACCTCCATAAACGAGAAACATATCCTTAGTCCTTTTCAGGTATTTCAGGATGTTCTTGACCGCTGTCCAGTGATCCACTCCTAGATTACTTTGGTACCTCCCTGCTAGACTTATAGCAAGGCACACATCAGGTCTGGTACACAGCATTGCATACATGATAGAGCCTATGGCTGAAGCATAGGGAACATCTTTCATTTTCTCTCTATCTTCTGTAGTGGTCGGGCATTGAGTCAGACTCAACTTCACACCTTGTAACACAGGCAAGAACCCTTTCTTTGCTTGATCCATTTTGAACTTCTTCAAAACTTTGTCAAGGTATGTGCTTTGTGAAAGTCCAATTAAGCGTCTTGATCTATCTCTATAGATCTTAATGCCTAATATGTAAGCAGCTTCACCGAGGTCTTTCATTGAAAAACTCTTATTCAAGTATCCCTTTATGCTATCCAGAAATTCTATATCATTTCCAATTAGTAATATGTCATCCACATATAATATCAGAAATGCTACAGAGCTCCCACTCACTTTCTTGTAAATACAGGCTTCTCCAAAAGTCTGTATAAAACCAAATGCTTTGATCACACTATCAAAGCGTTTATTCCAACTCCGAGAGGCTTGCACCAGTCCATAAATGGATCGCTGGAGCTTGCACACTTTGTTAGCTCCCTTTGGATCGACAAAACCTTCTGGTTGCATCATATACAACTCTTCTTCCAGAAATCCATTCAGGAATGCAGTTTTGACATCCATCTGCCAAATTTCATAATCATAAAATGCGGCAATTGCTAACATGATTCGGACAGACTTAAGCATCGCTATGGGTGAGAAGGTCTCATCGTAGTCAATCCCTTGAACTTGCCGAAAACCTTTTGCGACAAGTCGAGCTTTGTATACAGTAATATTACCGTCAGCGTCAGTCTTCTTCTTGAAGATCCATTTATTCTCAATTGCTTGCCGATCATCGGGCAAGTCAACCAAAGTCCATACTTTCTTCTCATACATGGATCCCATCTCAAATTTCATGGCTTCAAGCCATTTTGCGGAATCTGGGCTCACCATCGCTTCTTCATAGTTCGTAGGTTCATCATGATCTAGTAGCATGACTTCCAAAACAGGATTACCGTACCACTCTGGTGCGGATCTCACTCTGGTTGATCTACGAGGTTCAGCAATATCTTGTTCTGAAGTTTCATGATCATCATCATTAGCTTCCTCAATAACTGGTGTAGGTGTCACAGAAACAGTTTTCTGTGATGCACTACTTTCCAATAAGGGAGCAGGTACAATTACCTCGTCAAGTTCTACTTTCCTCCCACTCACTTCTTTCGAGAGAAACTCCTTCTCTAGAAAGTTTCCGAATTTAGTAACAAAAGTCTTGCCTTCGGATCTGTGATAGAAGGTGTACCCAACAGTCTCTTTTGGATATCCTATGAAGACACATTTCTCAGATTTGGGTTCGAGCTTATCAGGTTGAAGCTTTTTCACATAAGCATCGCAGCCCCAAACTTTCAGAAACGACAACTTTGGTTTCTCGCCAAACCACAGTTCATAAGGCGTCGTCTCAACGGATTTTGATGGTGCCCTATTTAATGTGAATGCGGCCATCTCTAGAGCGTATCCCCAAAACGATAGCAGTAAATCAGTAAGAGACATCATAGATCGCACCATATCTAGTAAAGTACGATTACGACGTTCGGACACACCATTACGCTGTGGTGTTTCGGGTGGCGTGAGTTGTGAAACTATTCCACAATTTTTCAAATGTACACCAAACTCGTAACTCAAATATTCTCCTCCACGATCAGATCGTAGGAATTTTATTTTCTTGTTACGATGATTTTCTACTTCACTCTGAAATTCTTTGAACTTTTCAAATGTTTCAGACTTGTGTTTCATTAAGTAGATATACCCATATCTTCTTAAGTCATCTGTGAAGGTGAGAAAATAACGATATCCGCCACGAGCCTCAATATTCATCGGACCACATACATCTGTATGTATGATTTCCAACAAATCTATTGCTCTCTCCATAGTACCGGAGAACGGTGTTTTAGTCATCTTGCCCATGAGGCACGGTTCGCAAGTACCAAGTGATTCATAATCAAGTGGTTCCAAAAGTCCATCAGTATGGAGTTTCTTCATGCGCTTTACACCGATATGACCTAAACGGCAGTGCCACAAATAAGTTGCACTATCATTATCAACTCTGCATCTTTTGGCTTCAACACTATGAATATGTGTGTCACTACTATCGAGATTCAATAAAAATAGACCACTCTTTAAGGGTGCATGACCATAAAAGATATTACTCATATAAATAGAACAACCATTATTCTCAGATTTAAATGAATAACCGTCTCGCATCAAACAAGATCCAGATATAATGTTCATGCTTAACGCTGGCACCAAATAACAATTATTTAGGTCTAATATTAATCCCGAAGGTAGATGTAGAGGTAGCGTGCCGACTGCGATCACATCAACTTTGGAACCGTTTCCCACGCGCATTGTCACCTCGTCCTTAGCTAATCTTCGCTTAATCCGTAGTCCCTGTTTCGAGTTGCAAATATTAGCAACAGAACCAGTATCAAATACCCAGGTGCTACTGCGAGCATTAGTAAGGTACACATCAATAACATGTATATCACATATACCTTTGTTCTCCTTGCCATCCTTCTTATCCGCCAAATACTTGGGGCAGTTCCGCTTCCAGTGACCAGTCTGCTTGCAGTAGAAGCACTCAGTTTCAGGCTTAGGTCCAGGTTTGGGTTTCTTCTCTTGAGTAGCAACTTGCTTGCTGTTCTTTTTGAAGTTTCCCTTCTTCTTTCCTTTGCCCTTTTTCTTGAAACTAGTGGTCTTGTTGACCATCAACACTTGATGCTCCTTCTTGATTTCTACCTCCGCAGCTTTCAGCATTGCGAAGAGCTCGGGAATAGTCTTATTCATCCCTTGCATATTATAGTTCATCACGAAGCTCTTGTAGCTTGGTGGCAGTTATTGGAGAATTCTGTCAATGACGCAATCATCTGGAAGATTAACTCCCAATTGAATCAAGTGATTATTATACCCAGACATTTTGAGTATATGCTCACTGACAGAACTGTTCTCCTCCATCTTGCAGCTATAGAACTTATTGGAGACTTCATATCTCTCAATCCGGGCATTTGCTTGAAATATTAACTTCAACTCCTGGAACATCTCATATGCTCCATGACGTTCAAAACATCGTTGAAGTCCCGATTCTAAGCCGTAAAGCATGGCACACTGAACTATCGAGTAGTCATCAGCTTTGCTCTGCCAGATGTTCATAACATTTGGTGTTGCTCCAGCAGCAGGCCTGGCACCCAGCGGTGCTTCCAGGACGTAATTCTTCTGTGCAGCAATGAGGATAATTCTCAAGTTACGGACCCAGTCCGTGTAATTGCTACCATCATCTTTCAACTTTGCTTTCTCAAGGAACGCATTAAAATTCAACGGAACAACAGCACGAGCCATCTATCTACAATCAAGCATAAACAAGCAAGATACTATCAGGTACTAAGTTTCATGATAAATTTAGGTTCAATTAATTTACTTAAAGAACTCCCACTTAGATAGACATCCCTCTAATCCTCTAAGTGATTACGTGATCCAAATCAACTAAACCATGTCCGATCATCACGTGAGATGGAGTAGTTTCATTGGTGAACATCACTATGTTGATCATATCTACTATGTGATTCACGCTCGACCTTTCGGTTTCCGTGTTTCGAGGCCATATCTGTATATGCTTGGATCGTCAAGTATAACCTGAGTATTCCGCTGTGCAACTGTTTTGCACCCGTTGTATTTGAACGTAGAGCCTATCACACCCGATCATCACGTGGTGTCTCAGCACGAAGAACTTTCGCAACGGTGCATACTCAGGGAGAACACTTCTTGATAATTAGTGAGAGATCATCTTATAATGCTACTGTCAATCAAAGCAAGATAAGATGCATAAAAGATAAACATCACATGCAATCAATATAAGTGATATGATATGGCCATCATCATCTTGTGCTTGTGATCTCCATCTTCGAAGCACCGTCGTGATCACCATCGTCACCGGCGCGACACCTTGATCTCCATCGTAGCATCGTTGTCGTCTCGCCAATCTATGCTTCCACGACTATCGCTACCGCTTAGTGATAAACTAAAGCATTACAACGCGATTGCATTGCATACAATAAAGCAACAACCATATGGCTCCTGCCAGTTGCCGATAACTCGGTTACAAAACATGATCATCTCATACAATAAAATTTAGCATCATGTCTTGACCATATCACATCACAACATGCCCTGCAAAAACAAGTTAGACGTCCTCTACTTTGTTGTTGCAAGTTTTACGTGGCTGCTACGGGCTTAAGCAAGAACCAATCTTACCTACGCATCAAAACCACAACGATAGTTTGTCAAGTTGGTGTTGTTTTAACCTTCGCAAGGACCGGGCGTAGCCACACTCGGTTCAACTAAAGTTGGAGAAACTGTCACCCGCAAGTCACCTATGTGCAAAGCACGTCGGGAGAACCGGTCTCGCGTAAGCGTACGCGTAATGTCGGTCCGGGCCGCTTCGTCCAACAATACCGCCGAACCAAAGTATGACATTCTAGTAAGCAGTATGACTTATATCGCCCACAACTCACTTGTGTTCTACTCGTGCAAATAACATCAACATATAAAACCTAGGCTCGGATGCCACTGTTGGGGAACATAGTAATTTCAAAAAAATTCCTACGCACACGCAAGATCATGGTGATGCATAGAAACAAGAGGGGAGAGTGTGATCTACGTACCCTTGTAGATCGACAACGGAAGCGTTTGGTTGATGTAGTCGTACGTCTCCATGACCCGACCGATCAAGCACCGAAACTACGGCACCTCCGAGTTCTAGCACACGTTCAGCTCGATGACGATCCCTGGACTCCGATCCAGCAAAGTGTCGGGGAAGAGTTCCATCAGCACGACGGCGTGGTGACGATCTTGATGCACTATCGTCGCAGGGCTTCGCCTAAGCACCACTACAATATTATCGAGGACTATGGTGGAAGGGGGCATCGCACACGGCTAAGAATATGATCACGTGGATCAACTTGTGTGTCTTGGGGTGCCCCCTGCCCCCGTATATAAAGGATCAAGGGGAGGAGGCCGGCCGACCCTCTATGGCGCGCCAAGGAGGAGTCCTCCTCCTAGTAGGAGTAGGACTCCTACTAGGAGGGGGAAAGAAGTGGGGAGGGAGAGGGAAAGGGGGGCGCCGCCCCCCCTCTCCTAGTCCAATTCGGACCAGGGGGGAGGAGGCGCGCGGCCCACCTTTGGCTGCCCCTCTCTCTCTCTCCACTAAGGCCCATATGGCCCATTACTTCTCCCGGGGGGGGGGGGTTCGGTAACCCTCCGGCTCTCCGGTTTTCTTCGAAATCACCCGGAACACTTCCGGTGTCCGAATAAAGCCGTCCAATATATCAATCTTTATGTCTCGACCATTTCGAGACTCCTCGTCATGTCCATGATCACATCCTGGACTCCGAACTAACTTCGGTACATCAAAACTCATAAACTCATAATATAACTGTCATCGAAACCTTAAGCGTGCGGACCCTACGGGTTCGAGAACAATGTAGACATGACCGAGACACGTCTCCGGTCAATAACCAATAGCGGAACCTGGATGCTCATATTGGCTCCTACATATTCTACGAAGATCTTTATCGGTCAGACCGCATAACAACATACGTTGTTCCCTTTGTCATCGGTATGTTACTTGCCCGAGATTCAATCGTCGGTATCTCAATACCTAGTTCAATCTCGTTACCGGCAAGTCTCTTTACTCGTTCCGTAATACATCATCTCGCAACTAACTCATTAGTTGCAATGCTTGCAATGCTTATGTGATGTGTATTACCGAGAGGGCCCAGAGATACCTCTCCGATAATCGGAGTGACAAATCCTAATCTCGAAATACGCCAACCCAACATGTACCTTTGGAGACACCTGTAGAGCACCTTTATAATCACCCATTTACGTTGTGACGTTTGGTAGCACACAAAGTGTTCCTCCGACAAACGGGAGTTGCATAATCTCATAGTCATAGGAACATGTATAAGTCATGAAGAAAGCAATAGCAACATACTAAACGATCGGGTGCTAAGCTAATGGAATGGGTCATGTCAATCAGATCATTCACCTAATGATGTGATCCCGTTAATCAAATAACAACTCCTTGTTCATGGTTAGGAAACATAACCATCTTTGATTAACGAGCTAGTCAAGTAGAGGCATACTAGTGACACTCTGTTTGTCTATGTATTCACACATGTATTATGTTTCCGGTTAATACAATTCTAGCATGAATAATAAACATTTATCATGATATAAGGAAATAAATAATAACTTTATTATTGCCTCTAGGGCATATTTCCTTCAATATATATATATATAGAAAGTCTATTAGTAACCCAGGATGAAGAATTACTTATTCTTCACCCCGGTCGATCGACCCAGCCACGGTACAGCTTGGCCAGGTTCCAAGCGATATAAAACTGTATCAATACCGATGTAAGATTACCTTGACGCTGGGAGGAGCCAGCCCGCTCCTTGATACCTTCGCTAATTAGGTGCTCACCTGCGAGCGGTTTCTACTTTGAACGAGGAGGGCGCTGGGCGCGGTGAGTGGTGGGGCTCGACGGCGTGATACTCGGCGGAGATTGTTGCCGCCCCTGTCCTCCTCTCCCCCGTGCACCGATTAGGAGGCAACAGTGGCTGCGGCCGCCGCGGTGGAAGAGCGGAGGGGACGACAATTTGAGCTGCGGCGGCTGGCGCCGCCGGCCACTGCAAAATCCAGCCCTGCACTGACGGAGAAGCCTCTAGCAACAAGAGCACAGCGGTGACTGCCAGCCTCCGTATGGTCTACTCTCTCTCTAACCAAGTAATGGTTTTCTCCTTGGTCTGGTTCTCCCGTGATTTCTTCTTCTTGGAGATTGGTGCGTAAAAATTGGATTGTAAAAGTTCCTCCTGATCCGTCTATTTAGACGCCTGCACGCTTATGCTTTCTAAGCTCTGAGATTGACAAAAATTTAATTAGCTCAACTCTGGACAATGGAATGCTGGAAAGGAACTGCTGATGAGGGAGATTAGAAGAAGCTGGACGGGAATGGGCTTTCTATCAAAGAAGAAGAGAAGTAGCACAAGGCTCCTGAGGAGAAAACACAAGGTTATCTTCTTCGATCCAGCCAAAGATGGTAGCTCTGTCTCTTCTCTGTTTTAGATTATTCGTGCCTTCCTTTCTTTGAGCTCCACTGTTTTTGGATGAACTGGACTAGCCCCTCTTTAATCAATCAAATTCTCATGGAAAGAAGGTAAAGTGAAGT
Source organism: Triticum dicoccoides (assembly GCF_002162155.2). Lineage (NCBI taxonomy): Eukaryota > Viridiplantae > Streptophyta > Magnoliopsida > Poales > Poaceae > Triticum > Triticum dicoccoides. The sequence goes on along the minus strand of NC_041382.1, from coordinate 500,225,125 downwards.
TTAATTGGAGGGTGCTTAATTAGTTGTTTCTCTTTTCTAATGGGGGCTGCATCATTTTTTTGAGGAGAGAACCCCTATTCCAGTGTAGGCTCTCTACTTGCTATTGGAGAGAAACAAATTAAGTAGGACTAATTAAGCATGATGACATGTCTACCTATATTTAATTAAACATGATGGGTTGCTTACATGTAATTTGTAGCTATTAGGTTGGATGATGATTTACTCATATAATTAGTTGTTGTACTTTGCTAGTTTTTCATTGCTCATTTGGTAATAGGAGAAAATTAAACTACAAGTATATGTATCAAAAGATAAAGAAACATTAATGCTCCACAACTTCTAGAGAAAATATGCATGTGACTGCCTGAATGCTTAATGCTGTTTGAGACTGGCAAAAGCTAGCTAGCATATATATAGTCAAAAAGGGTCATATCGTCTAGAACAAAAGGTAGTGATGCTCAGTGTCTTTCTATAATTGATACTAATTAATTCTGAAGCTGCAGAGGTGTCATTCTTTTGTTTTGATTGCCTGATGATTCCTTTCTGTCCTCATTTGATATCCAGGCTGCTGAGGTGACACATAGATACTAACTAATTCTGAAGCTGCAGAGGTATCCTTATTTGTGGTAAGAATGAGTAGCACATGGATGTATGCTTGCACTGATGTATGCCTATCTAGAACAGGTCAATGAATGAGCAAATACTCCAAATGCCTATGTACGTGTTGCTTCTTGTTCACAAAGGTAATAGAGTAACAGAAATTCACAATTTAGGAAAGGAAGTTCACAAAATACTGAACTTTGCACAACAAAATTCACCCTTTTACATGTTTGGACACAACATAACTTTTTTCCTAATTGACTTATAATTTCAAATACTTTTCCAGGCCCAATTTGGGTAGAACATGGCCCGCTTTGGTGGGTGGCATGGTCATTCTTTTCTGAACTGAAGCTGGTGTCAAAAGGAAGAACTAGGTCATTTCGTTGTAGTAACAAATTTCGAATGTTTCTTCATATTGTGTATTTTCCTACTCATGCCTTTGTGGAAGCTGCATATAATTTTTCCTCTCTCTACCATCCATGGCTCTGTTAATCTGTTTCTAGTTTTCTGACATTGATTTATGACATGTGGTGCGAATTATTATGCGGACAATCATCGTACATAACTTGTTGATGTGCACATTGCAAGGAAACCGAAGAAGTTTCTTTGGGAAGATGCACAACAAAGCAATGCGACATAGCCGGAACTTCTAACTAATGATTTGCCTTTCTCCTTGTCAATTTTTTCCATATCCTATTTTGGATGCTTCTTACGGAATACAGCTACCATTTCAGATATGAACTATTCACCATTGGGACGAGAAATCCATAGCTTCTGCAGTTCTATCTGGCTAAGGCATTTTGAAAGGAATCAACAGTCTATCACCAAAGCATTGTGCAACGGAAATAGTTCAGACTGCCACATGTAGTTTGTTACACAAATTAACTCAATTTCTTATTTGCAAATGAGGCCATGCTGGTAGTTCTTATGGACAAATGTGTGTGTGGCAGCATCTATTTTAGATGACTTCGTGTTTCCAGCTTTTTGGAGTCACCAGGACATGCCTTTTGTGTCAGGATTCATATTTTATGATGGCGCCTAGATTTCTTCCGTGACACAATGTATTTGTCACCTAGAATTTTTATCTGGCATAATGTATTTTACATTCCATTTATTTTTTGAGTTGTATTTTACATTCAAATTACTAGACCATGTATTGATGATAATCGTATATGCCGGGATTTTAAATTTACATCAAGTCCCAGTTTTGTTCAAGTCAATTGCAAGCAACAGCGCTGAAGTAACTGATATTCTTGTTTCACGTCAGCATTCCTATACTTCGTAAAAAAATTGAGAGAAAACTTCGTAATTTCTTAAGCCAGTGGTATACAAAAGGGTTAATAAGTCAAACGTGTTCCTACTTTATCTGGGCCTTAAATTGTTTTTAGGGAATTATCTGGGGCTTAAATTTTCTTTCATGGGTAGCCAGTTTCTACCGTGAGTAATTATCAACCTCTTAAAAATAACGTGAGTGGTTATCGGAGATGAATTAGTGGAATGTAATCTTCACTATTGGAGCTGATTTAATGGAACGTAATCCTGATTATCGGAGCTCATTTACTGGAACTTACTTTTTTGTTTGCCTTATTTAGAGAACGTAATCTTCTTACGTCGGCATGCACTTTTCTTACACCGGTGGTTCTCAGAAAAGCATCATGGGTAGTGGGCTTGGACACGCATATTAGCATGGGAGGTGCGCTGGTAATCTTACCCTTGCATGCACACTTTTTTACAACACATGCAAGTTTTCTTACGACGTTGAGGCCTAGGGATGGACTGGGGTGAGGAATAACAATTTCTCACCCAGGGTGACGAATAGCGCGATCCTATATATATATATATATATATATATATATATATATATATATATATATATATATATATATACATAAACACTATTCTGATCACGGGATCAGAATAATATTCTGATCACAACCTGACCTGCCCCGCTAGTAGTACGTTGAACTTCCCTGTGAACTAGGTTGAACTTCCGCCAACATTGCCCAAATGGGGCTTGCGATATACCGTTGGAAAGCTATGGGCACCAATATCATGACCCAATTTAAATTTTTGGCAAAATACAAGCGGTTTAAGAGCAGTTTTGAAAACCGTTTTTTCTTTGCACAAAAACCGTGAATCGTATTTTCGATCGCATTTCTAAACCGTTTATCGGAATGAGGCATATAATATGGAGTTGGAAAGCTACTGCAAAACCGCTCCTTCCACATGTTGAAAGTTTTCTCTAATTCCCTATGGTTAAAGAGTAATTTGAAAAAACGTAAAATTTCGTAAACCGAACAGCTGAGTTCGTTTTTTTGATGTCATTTCTAAACGGCTAATTCAATGGAGGCATATGATACGGTGTTGGAAAGCTTATGAAAATGCGCTACTTTTTCATCTTGAAAGTTTATTCTAATTTTGAATGGTTTAAGAGTAATTTAGAAAATGGTCCAAGTCATACCGAGTTCGTATTTTCGAGCTAATTATTTAACCGTGTGTCCGAATGCAGCAAATGATATGGCGTTGGAAAGCTTGAAGAAATGCGAAACTTTTTTGTATCTATTGTTTCTCCTAATTCATTACGGTTTTATGTCAGTTTTGAAAATGGATAAAAACGTATTTTTGCCGTAATTTCTACAAACTTTATTGGAATGGGGCAAATAATATACTACTGAAAAGCTACGGAAAATTAAAAACTTTTTCATGTTGATGGTTTTCACTGAATCCTGGCCGTTTTCAAGTAATTTCGAAAACGGCGAGATCATGCATTCTGCCTTTATCGCGAAATAGATTCTTCAAAAATGCACTGCGTGAAGAACCTGAACTTCTCGGCGCGTGTACCTGAACTTCACTATGTTTTTTCACGTGAATTTTTTTGCTCATAGCTCTCCATCCTCTGCTTGTACCTCTCCATCCACTCACCCGGAATTGAGAAAGTGTGCCGTAAACATGCAACTTTCCTGTGTTAATCGTTTTTTCATACTCGCGACGATTTTAAAAGTTTTTCATTTGAAATTCATTTTCTGTAGTAGTTGAACTTGCTGCTGTTTTCACGTTGAACTTCTATGACGTATTTTCATTTGTAATTTTCTCATCCATTCGTCAGTGTTACACAAATGATATTCCTTTTGTACAAACCTCCCTCACAATAATTTTTTTAACTTTCTCCGACCGAGGACTTGAACTTATAACAACAACAAAATTAGACCTTGCCTTTTAATACATTTTTCTAATATTAAATACACACCATGTAGTACATGAACTTTTCCATTTTTATAATTTGTATTTTTTATTTTCTTTTAAAATTAAATTGCTCCCAAATAAAAACCAAACTTCTTTGTGGATTGAGAGAATTATTTTAAAACACAAAAACAATTTCTTTTGTGTTTTTGAACATGGAAATGCATGGTGAACCTCTTTTGCAAGAATTTTTAAACTTCCCCGGACAGTGCACTTGAACTTCTTTCAACAATCATTTTAAGCTTTTATTTTTCTATACTTTTATTCTCGCCTGAAATGCATTCCTTGCAGTACTTGAACTTTTTGTTGTTTTCACTATGAACTTCTGTCACGTATTTTTGTTCAACCTCTCTCACAAGAATTTTTGAACTTTCTCGGGCCGATTACTTGGACATTTAGCAACAAAACTTTTAGCCTTTTCTTATTCATTCTTTTTAATACAAAATGCACACGTTATAGTTCATGAACTTCTGGCAGTCATGAATCTGAACTTTTGAGATCATGACTTCCGTCTTCATCGCGAAAACATGGTCTCCGAAAATGCAATGCGTGAAGAGGTTGAACTTCTGGAGCCGTTCTGTTTGAACTTCACTCTGTTTTTCACGTGTTGTTTTTTGCCCGTAACTCACCAAGCACTTACCATTTTTTGAGCAAATGATATACAGATGGAAAGCTGTCGAAAACATGCAACTTTCCCGTGTTGATCATTTTTCATACTCGTGACGTTTCAAAGAATTTTTTTCAATATATAAAAATGTTTTAATTAGTATACATGATACTTTTAAACAGTACATCAGAATTTAGCATATAATATAGCGTTGGAAAAGCTTATGAATAGGAGCAACTTTTTCATGTAGACATGTGTTACAAATTCGTTGCCGTTTGAGATCAGTTTTAAAAATGGGAAAAATGTTATTGTTTTTTCCTCTCTTTTTTTTAACATCTAACTGAAGGTCAGACGTCTCGTAATATAATTTTTGAACCATGTAGAGCGGAGCACATAAAATTTTTGCAACAAACATTTTAGGCTTCTAGTTTTGGATTATTTTATTCTCATCGAAACGCATTCTGTATAGTACTTGAACTGCTTGTTGTTTTCATGTGGAGCTTCGGCCACGTATTCTTCGAAAAAAATTGTTTTTAAATAAGCATCAAACATTTTTTTTCTGAATTGAACTTCATTTTCTTTCTTCTAGAAATGGGAAGCATTTGAGTTTTCTGTATACATCAAACTACTAGCTTATTTTAATTTGAACTTCTTCATTTTATTCTTTAGTAACAAGGAAAACTTGGTTTTTTTATAAATATTGAATTCCTCTATTTTTATAATTTGGACTTCTTGGTTTTTTAGTGACGGAAATATACTAGTTTTGTAATAAATATTGAACCGCTCTCACTTTAGTAACGAGAAAAAATCTGAGTTTTTTTATATATTTCGAACTTCTAAGTTTTTTTAAATTGAACTTCTTAGTCTTATTCTTAGAAAAATTATATATTTAAATAAGCATTAAACATTTTTTTAAATTAAACAACATACTTTTAGTTTTCGTAGAAATGGAAAGAATTTGAGTTTCCCATAAATATCAAACTACTCATTTTATTTTAATTTGAACTTCTTTAAATTTATACTTTAGTAACAAAAGAAAACCTATGTTTTTTATAAATATCGAACTTCTCTATTATTACAATTTGGACTTCTTGGTTTATTTGAAATATTTTATTTTTCCATTTTTTTGAAACCATAAACCAATGTTCTTTTTATAGAAAAACATCAAAGTCATGTGTTATGTTAATTTGAACTTGCTATTCTTTAGATACAAAAAATTCTGATTTTTTATAAACCTTGTCCTGCTATGTATCTTAAATTTGAACTTCTTGGTTTAGTTTCACAGACAGAAAAATTGTCTACTGTTTTTTCTTGTAACTTATAGGCTTTTGGGGTTTCGTGAACTTCTAGAGTTTAATTTTGTGCAAAGTTACAGACACACATAATAGAACAAACACCCACACACTGATGCTCACATGTTATAATTTTGTTTTGAAGTGATTTTTCTAGACTTAATTTTTTTGTGCTCTTTTAAATTTATTTGTCACTTCAAGTTCTAAAAAATCGCAAATCTCCCATGTTTTTCATTACATGTTTAAGTAGTTTGAACTTTGCTGAGATACACATAACTCATTTGACCTTCTCAAACACAACAGTTTGACCTTCACAAATAAAAATTTAAGCATAGTAATACAAGAAAAATAGAGCATTCTATGTATCCACTTTTTGAAATGGCAACATGGTGCAGGTGCTAGTCGACGCGTTGTGCAGTGGGCATCGGTCGGTGGTAGTAGCAGAAGGCGGGTCGTCTGCTTTTCAGATAGATGTTCTTGAATTGGTTTCGAAGAGGAGCAGCAACTTTTTGTTGCACTGCAGATTCAAACGCTCAAAGGATGTCCCCTCCTGAAGATTGAATGGAACGAGCGAGATGAGTGAGTCTGAATATATAAAGGCCATGTTTTTATTTGGAATCTCTGGTACTACTGAGAATACAAATTGAAATAGTAGACAAGAGTGGAGCTTAGTTTGCAAGAACATGAAAATGAGAGAAGGAAGAAAGGTGATGCCTGGGAAGGTCGGATTCGGCCGTCGCTGCAGTCCACACATGACCACAAGTCCTGAAGAGAGAGTTCAAAGAAAGACATGGAGGGTCTATGCTTGCATGACGGTAGAGTGGCTCACATGCCCGCATTATTTCATCAAATTTAACTTTTCCATCAAATTTTCTGAATCCCCAGACACACATGCCCGCATTATTTCCATTTTTGTGTGCTGCCCATATAGTGCTTGCTCCACAGCCCCTGCAGTTCAGGAATAGTTGTAGCTCAAGAATAGTTGGTTGATTTGTTGATTCAGTTATTCATCAAACAACTTAAGTAGTTAGATGAAGATGGGAATAGGTGTCGTGAACACCAAAAGAAAATTGCTCTGAAGGACAAAAAACACACACAAGAACAACTGCACATTAGGATTCTGAATGCTCCTCTGTTTGTAGACGAAAGGAAGTTCAGAATTTATTAAAATACTATGATTATGAAGTCTAGCACCGAAGGGAATGGAAGGTCGCACCTGAGGGGACGGAAGGCCACACCGGAGCGGAGGGAAGGTCAGATCCGCGCGCAGAGAGGCATCATGCTAGTGGGCGGCGGTGGGCTGGGGTCTTGGTAGTGGTGGGCGGTGGCGCCGCCGGATCGAGGCTGTGCCTGGGCGGCGACGGTGGCGTGTAGTGGAGGAGGGAGAAGGAGGCGGCCGCCGCAGAAAAGGTAGGGCCCTTGCTGGAAAGAGGCTGCTGGTCGGACTCTCGCTGGAAAGAGGCCACATCAGTGGCGGGCCAGGAGGAGGCAGGGGTGGCGGCGCCAGGAGGAGGCGTGGGCGGTGCGTCGGGGGAGGAGGGGCGGAGGCGCGCCCGAAGAAGGTAGGGCGGGTGGTGGCGCGCCGGGAGGAGGCGGTCGGCGGTGCTAGGAGAAGGCGGGGGCGGCAGCGCGCCTGAAGAAGGCGGGGCAGGCGGCGGCGGTGGATCGGGAGGATGTGGTGGGCAGCAGGTGGATCGGGGGAGTTGGGGAAAGATACGTTAGTGGGGTGGGTGGGTTGGATTTTTATTCAGTCCGTCGGTTCCGGAACATGTCGATCACTCCCTATATAGGCACGCCGTGATCCAAATAGTTATTCTAATCCTGGGATTAGAATAGTGCTACTCTCTTTCTCTATACATATACATACATATATATATATTGATATTCGTCATCCTGGGTGAGGAATAGTTATTCTTCACCTTTCTCTATTTTACGTCAATGCATCGTAATTTTACATTCCGTAAGTTTTGTCTTATTTCTGACGTAAAAAGAGACCGTAAGAAAATATATAATCACCGTAAGAAATATTTTATGTTATGTAAAATTACAAACGTAAAAATATAGTGTACAATGTACATAAACTACAAATTTTCTTGTCTTATGACCTATATTTTTTTTGCTTATGCCAAATTTTACATAGTGAATCAATAGGAATGTAACTACTTGAATTTTAAATGTAATTTAATTATGAAGTGATGGTAAGATTACCTCGGGTGAAGAATAACTTATTCTGCACCTTGGATGATGAATAGCAACACTATATAATGGTGTATGTGTGTCAGTGATTTCAAGTGATAGATACAATATCTTAGATGACGCCATAGAGCCTTTTAGCTAGGATGAGAGAAGATCTAAAGTAAGCAAAAGAAGGAACAATTTCTCAATTCTTTTATTATCATAACAACTTTACTCATCAAATAATATCAAGGTCGTTTACATAGGGGTCAAACTTATTATTGAGCCTGACAGTATGGTGATGTTGGCGGCTATCTCTGACTCAAATGCTTATATGAGAACTGATGTTCCAATCATTGCAGAGTGTTCTCTCATGGCCATGCTGTTTGCTAGCATCATTTTGTCCATTGCAGTAGAGAAGCAAATATGGTAGTTGTCTAATTAATTGCTTGACAAAACACTGTTTTAGTATTTATAAGTCTGAATCTTGGGAATCCAATGTCCCTAACTTTCTCAATGCTTATCCATGAGAGAGGCGTTTGGGACCTCAGGCCCCAAATGGGCCTTTTACGAAAAAGTAAAAATATAAATTGGATTATAAAGTTTCAAACAAAATATGAAAAATCCACATGTACATGTATTTTATATGTCTCCATCTAAACACGCAACACAACATGAGCTATTCGTCGATCCAACATGTAGCACATCCGATTGGCTATGTCTAGTCTATTGCTGAATGACCTGGACCAAGCAGCATAGGTGAGCTAGGAAAAAATCATCAATAGGTCCACAATTTTTTAGCTTACATGTTAACGTATCTCGTAATAAAATTTACACTGATGCAGAGACGTGCTATACAAACGGTTTTTATCCCCTTTCCACGACAGAGTTTTAAACCGTCGCCTTGTGTGCGTGTGCAATGTGGGATACTTCCTACACGAATTAGAAACCGTCGGCGATAGGTCCTCTGGTCACACGTGGGTAGCAAAATGAGCTCGTGTGCGATCGGACGAGCCATCACATACAATTATACATGCCCAATCGTTTCCATCATATGTACATCCCACATGGTGAATCACAGACAAACATTTCCATTCGTATGTGCGTCCCACATAGTGAATCCTAGACAATGTTTATGTCCGTATGTACATCCCACATAGTGAATCCCAGACAAAATGTTTCCACTCGTATATACATCACACATAATTTTTCGTTCGTGTGCAATCGGGAGAGATAATGCAAACGCTTTCATAGGACAGGTCGTGGGAGATCGTCTTGCCATCTCACACAGTTTTCTGTATAGCGTAGTATGTGACAGGTGTAATGATCATAGATACTCTGCCTCCGTTAACCGTATGCGTCATTCAAGTATATCACACACCTTTCGATGATTGACATTGGCTATCCATCACACACACTTTTACTGCTAGAAATGTTTGTAAAGTTCCATGACTCATTTAGCAGATTTACTATTAATACTTCCAGTATTAAGCAAATTCACATTTCATATCGAACAGCTGTTTGCCATTTTCATATCAGGTACACAAATATACTTTAACATCACAGTACGATAGCTAAGTGAAAACAGCACAGTACAACATATAGCTAGTTCACCTTCATAAGCACAAAATATGTTGAGCACAATATTAGAACAATATATTAATTTCCCTAATCGACTGATGCATGATCAGCCAATTTGTCTTCTCCAACTCTGTTTTCAGTTCAATAAGAACATGTTTTGTCTTGACCAACTAGGAAAGTGTCTCCTCCTTCGCAAACACCATCTTAGCAAAGTCTAATTAATAATATCTGAGCTCATTCTTCATCTTCCTCTTTTTCCATATCTTAAAATATTCTTCAGCGTTGACGACATTTTCTCTAAGCTTATCTCTGTTCTCTTCCGCATACATGCTCCAGAGATTTGCTAGGCACATCTTCAAGGACTGTGGCCACTCTTGATCAACCCATTCCAGGCAAGAACACTTCCGTTCATCCTATCATATTTAAAACTAAATCAGTTATAATCATAGGGAAGAATGGGTTTCTAGCAACATAGAAAATCACCATGTACATATTTTGAAAAATTGAAGAAACACGTTAATTATGACATATCTTCTCAAAAAGATCAATATGCAAATGAATTAATTGCTACTTAAGACAACAACCAAATTCAGGAAGATCACAAGCTATAATTCACTTCAACAATGCTACAAGTTATTAGTCATGTATTATAAATAACAAATTGTACATTTTATGAGGAAGCTAAATATAACTGCAACAACACAACAACAATGTTTGGATGTCATCAAATTAATACTAATAGGTATGTACATGCACAAATTTAGTAACATAGAACTAATAGCACTAAGGCCCTCCACTATGTAGGCCAAAACCGGTGTCAAAACAACTATTGCTACATTTGGCACCGGTGCCCTGCACTGCCGAGCTGATGGCAGAGCAAAAATTCAGGAAACCGAACTCTGGAACACCTTGCTCCGATGCCCAGTTCCTTCATGCCATAAAGTATTAGTATTTTACTGCTTGGTTGCTTGGATGTGTTGAGCAAAGTTGGTTGCACAAACTGCTGAAGCGGTGCCAAACAATCTCTCAGGGCACCGCTGATGAGATGGCAACATTTTTATATACTAGGTAGAAACTGTGACAATGTCTTAATCACATTCAGAATAACATAGCACAATGATAGTGTCTGAATCACATCTAACAAATGATTTGTAACAACAAAAGTGGGGCTAACTTTCTCTACACATGCCAGAAACTTCTTTCCACTGTCCACAAATTCAAAAGCAACTAACTTCATGCATGGAGATTGATGGTGACAACGAGCAGGCAGATCTTCAGCCACCCCTCTCCATTCGTTGCAAGTGATGGTCAGAGGGAGCTACAAGAGGAAGAAATGGCTCAAATTGTCGGCGTCCTTGGAACGGGGGTACCCAGACTTGCCTGCCTACGGCCCATGACGTGGCTCCAACAGCGGCCTGGTACGTCCCAGCTTCAGTAACAACAATTCAAGACCCTCGCGAGGAGCTAAGCCTCGCGAGGCGGACGACACCAAGACCTTCCTGGGGGTGGCCTCACCAGGCTGGCTCCCGAGGAGCGGAGATATCAAGGCAAGGAGCACCTCGCGAGGTTCACATGACGTGAGCCATGAGGACCAAGGCCAGGCGGGCGCCAACGGGCGCAGTGTACCAGTTTCCTCTTTGGTGCTAAGGAGGCAAGCACAGGCGCGCGGTTGCGAGGAATCAAGCAAAGGTTTCCTCATCGGTGCAACAAGACCAAGACCGCCAGGACGGCATGACGGAGGTCATCGCGGAGCCCACCACAGCGTCACCACCAGAGCCTTTTGCAGGCGAAGACTACTTTTGTCAGGATAGCTTGTACTAGTTGTCTCGCTTCAAATTTGGCAGTTGTGGGATCCCTTCTCGCCTTACATTTGGGAAGAGGACCAAGGCCACTATAAATAGGACTTAGCCACCATCATAGACGGGTATGAGATTCAGATCATCCTCTCACCCACCAGCTCATCGAGCTCAAGAACACCTCACCTCCTGAGGCTGTTCAACCACTATACTAGTTCATCCTCAGCCCCTTGAGGCAATCCACCACAAAGCTGGAGTAGGGTATTACACCGCAAGGTGGCCCGAACTAGGATAAATGGTTGTGTCTCTTGTCTCTTGGGTTCGTCGAGCTAGGTGATACATCCATTTTGCATCATGCTTTTATATCGATATTTATCGCATTATGGACTGTTATTTCACTTTATTTCACAATACTTATGGCTATTCTCTCTTATTTTACAAGGTTTACATAAGGAGGGAGAATGCCGGCAGCTGGAATTCTGGTCTGGAAAAGGAGCAAATATTAGAGACCTATTCTGCGCAACTCCAAAAGTCCCCTACCTCGTGGGCCCCCTGGTGGCTCTCCGACGCCCATCTTCTCCTATATGAGGTCTTTCGATGAGAAAAAAATAAGGAGGAACTTTTCGGGACGAGACTCCACCGCCACGAAGCAGAACCTTGGCGGATCCAATCTAGAGCTCCGGCAGAGCTGTTCTGCCGGGGAAACTTCCCTCCGGGAGGGGGAAATCATCACCATCGTCATCACCAACGCTCCTCTCATCAGGAGAGGGCAATCTCCATCAACATCTTCAGCAGCACCATCTCATCTCCAAACCCTAGTTCATCTCTTGTATCCAATTCTTGTCTCAAAGTCCGGGATTGGTGCTAGTAGGTTGCTAGTAGTGTTGATTACTCCTTGTAGTTGATGCTAGTTGGTTTATTTGGTGGAAGATCATATGTTCAGATCCTATATGCATATTATTACCCCTCTGATTATGAACATGAATATGCTTTGTGAGTAATTACGTTCGTTCTTGAGGACAAGGGAGAAGTCTTGCTATGAGTAGTCATGTGAATTTGGTATTCATTTGATAAGATGTATGTTGTCTAGCCTCTAGTGGTGTTATGTGAACGTCGACTACATAACACTTCACCATTATTTGGGCCTAGAGGAAGGCATTGGGAAGTAATAAGTAGATGATGGGTTGCTAGAGTGACGGAAGCTTAAACCCTAGTTTATGCGTTGCTTCATAAGGGGCTGATTTGGATCCATATGTTTCATGCTATGGTTAGGTTTACCTTAATAATTTTGTTGTAGTTGCGGATGCTTGCAATAGAGGTTAATCATAAGTGGGATGCTTGTTCAAGTAATAACAACACCCAAGCACCGGTCCACCCACATATCAAATTATGAAAGTATCGAACGCGAGTCATATGAACGTGATGAAAACTAGCTTGACGATAATTCCATGTGTCCTCGGGAGCGCTTTTCCTATTATAAGAGTTTGTTCCGGCTTGTCCTTTGCTACAAGAGGATTGGGCCACCTTGCTGCACTTTATTTACTTTTGTTACTTGTTGCTCGTTACAACCTATCTTATCACAAAACTATTTGTTACCACTTATTTCAGTACTTGCATAGAATACCTTGCTGAAAACCGCTTATCATTTCCTTCTGCTCCTCGTTGGGTTCGACACTCTTACTTATCGAAAGGACTATGATAGATCCCCTATACTTGTGGGTCATCACTAGGCCGTGGAATCGTCGAGTAGGCAGGCTGGGAAGAGGGAGTTCTTTGCATGCACCCCAGTGTTTGAACCTCTCAAGGGTCTGCGGAACCCTAAATCCGACATTTGGCACGCCAGGTAGGGGTGCGTCGGAACCTCTCTTTCGTTAGTCGACCTGCCACCGCTCCACCGCATCCATGGCTGATACTTGTCGAGCCTGTGCCGAGCGACGATCCGCTCTCGCTGCTCGTGTCGCCTAGACGGCGCCTGTCGGCAGGCCTCCCTGTCGTTCTCCATCACCTTCCGCCAACGCCGCCACCGGCCCGGCGGGACACGAGCAACAAGCTTCATCATAGCACCCCTCCGTGCGGCGAGATGGACGCACCGCCACCCCGTCGCTGACTCTGGCTGGCTCGTTGTCTCATGCTCGTCACGGGCCGGCTGATGCGCAGGCTATGCTGCTCATGGCGCGCGAGCTCCTGCGTTACCGCCTCGTCGATGACTTCTATGAGGACTGGCTGGACCACATTGCCGAGCTTGTTAGCGGGATGGGGGCTTGCCTGCACCGTCCCTCTGCTGCCTCGCCCGCTGCCCGCTACGGGCGACAGAGCCCATGGAGCGCCTCCGCCACCTCCTCGTCAGTATGTCGCCCTCGGCCCAAGACGCGCGGCCGCAAGAAGGTGCTCCAGCGCCACCTGCACCACCGCATCAAGATCGCGTGCCTCCTGCGGTGGCGGCGTGTGAACGCCAAGACCAGGCTCCACCTCCACGACGGGCTCTTGTGACCACCGCGAGTTGCCGAGCCTTCATTCCCGAGCTATGCAGCATCGTCAGGGCCGGCAAGTTCAAGCCCAACTTGCCTCCGCGCTACGACGGCACCCCCGCCCCTATTGAGTTCCTACAGCTCTACGAGCTGAGCATTGAGGCGGCCAATAGCTTCGAGAAGGTCATGGCGAACTGGTTTCCCATGGCCCTCAAGGATGGCGCGCGCTCGTGGCTCTTGAAGATACCTGCGGGATCGATCTCCTCCTTTGACAAGATGCGCGAGCGTTTCATTGCCAACTTCCAGGGCACTCGCGACTGCCCGCCTACCTCGGGTGACCTGTGGTGCATCAAACAACAGCCAGGGGAAACCCTGCAGAAGTATATCCAGCGCTTTAACAACGTTCGCCTTAAGATCCCCAAGGTCTCGGACGAGGCCATTATCTCGGCGTTCTCCGATGGTGTCCGCGATGTCAAGATGAAGGAGGAGCTCGCTATCCATGAGGACCTGTGCACGGCTCTGGAGATGTTCAACATGGCAACCAAGTGCGCGAGAGCTGAGGAAGGGCGCCTCTCCCTCCTCGAGCTCCCAGCGGCCGACCTAGAGGACAAGAAGGTGAAGACCAAGGATGTGAAGCGCAAGGGGGCGGACGTGTTCGCGGCTGAACCAGAAATGAAGCGTGGCTGCGACCACCTAGAGTCATCCCAGGCCGGCCGTCCGTTTTGCGTCTTCCACAACGTACAGAGCCACAACACCAATGATTGTCAGGAGCTCAGGGCCATCTGCGACGAGTGCCTCGGTCAACGCCTCGAGCGCAAGGATCGAGGCTACGGTCGCGGAGGAGGTCAAAGTGGAGGACGCTGGGATGACCACGGCCCCCGCCAGGAGTGGCGAGTGACGGTATCCTGGACTAGGGTGTACTCACCACGTCGTCTCCCAACCAGCTGGATCGGGCCGAGGACCCCCATGGCGGTTCACTTATGGGCCACTTCGAGCAGCCCATGTCGCATACAAGGAGGATTCCACAAGACTTGGCGCCCAAGACAAGGACTCCTCTAAACCCTAGGCCTCCGGTGTGTTGTATAAACCGAGGCTAGGCTAGTCAATAGATAACCTAATATTCATTAGAACAATCTCGTGGTAGATACATCTACTCTGTACTATACCCCATATGAATACAATCAAAAGCAGGACGTAGGGTTTTACCTCCATCAAGAGGGCCCGAACCTGGGTAAAATCCTGTGTCCATGTTACCATCACTCCAAGACACCTAGCTTAGGACCCCTACCACGAGATATGCCGGATATAGAAATGACATTGGTTCTTTCATTGAGAGCCTACTGGCAGTCTCCACGGTGTGATGAGAATTCGGATCGTCTCCGACACGATCTACGCATCGGAGCCGAGCTTTATGGTCAATGTCGGCATCTTTGTCACCGGCTCGGCTGGACCGAGGGCCGCGCTCCACGTTAGATCATCAATATCAGACGGATACTTTCATCATCATCAGCTCAAATCTCAACCGAGACCATGGAAAAGTCGTCCATGGAGCCCGGGGGCTCATCATCAACATTGCCCTCATGCAATCGCACAGTTTTTCTATACACATGACTTGTTTTCGCTGCCACCACCTCCTCGGGAGTCAATTTGACAAACCCTTTAGTGGAATTGTGCGGAATTGAGTATACAATGAACCTGTAAAATTTTGTCGCCTTCCGATGGAGGAATCTCCGGCAATCTATGATATACCGGTGGCCTGTCGAGTCTGGACAGGATTCTGGATGAGTTTAGGGCGTGGTCTCTAGAGCCTAGATTGAAGGTTATTTGGACAATCCAACCATTCATCTTCTGCGGAATTTCCATATCTACCACCTCTCAAAATTTCAGCTTGATCTGACCGTTCAAACTCCGGGAAACTTTCGATTAGTGCATCACTTTTCGGATCTGTTTTCTGGCGAATACGAATTCGACCTGAGTTCATCTTTTTTCATGAACGGGATATTAGACAACCTTTTTGGAAGAATCTCTTTCTAGGGTATTGTGGTGTCCGAATACATGCTCACAAATTTTGCTCCTTTTTGGAGGTAATCTTCACTGTCGTGCCAGTGTCAAACCAGCCCTTGCTCCACGTCTGCCGACCTACAGTAGACAGATCGTCGCTTCATTGAGCCGAGCCTAACCTTATCGGATCATCAGCTCGGCAAGCAGAACATGAGTTTGGCATCGCGAAGGCTAAATCATCACCAACACCATCGCCCCATGGATTGTATGGGTCAGGCGCGTCGACATCGCCGCTCGGTCACTTCATCAATCCGGCATTGACCGCGTCACAAGTAATGACCAGCGTCGGCATGGCCGAGCCGTAGCTTTTTCAAACCGATGTCTGCCATGCCGAACCGCTTCAACACCTCGGCTGGCACGACGGCTGCAATGTCACCTTACCGACCTGCTCCGTCACCTCGGCCGGACCGGGAGCTTCGCCATCTCTTCATCAACCTACTCCAGAGACTTCGGCGTCACCAGCCGACCAGCTTCGTCATGTTAGCTGGACCGGGGGCTTCACTTCGCCGCGTCTTGGCCGAGCATGTGCACACAACATGAAGCTAGAGCTGGCACTAGTACTATTACTAGATGCAAATCCATGAATGCCCGCGTGTGTCTCGTTGGATTGCTACAACAAATAAACCAGGTGCTATTATTCGTACTAATTTTTTGTTTGAATGGGCTTATTTTTCTTGAGGAATATTACTCTGGTTTGTTCTACCTCTGTCCACAGGACTGTCAAATGCTGGCCGCATTAACGATGGTTGGGTGATGGTTCGGTCATTTTCCCGTTCGCAATACGGCAAACGCCACATTGGGAACTAGGACTGCCCTGCGAATTCAGGCTTTGCCACGTCAACACCCCGCATAGACATTGGCTTCGACGCCAGGCCACATCTCTTTAAAAATTAATTTGCGTAAATTAATTATGCAAGGATTTTTTATATATTTATATTATTATTTTTTTGGACTGCACTATTTTACATGTGTAGGTAAATCGACTTTGACTGCGTCGAGGTCACTTCGACAAGGCGATGTCGTCGTCCCAATCGGCATAAATTGGCTCGCGTGATCACCTAGTTGGTCGAATTGCCGTACCGACATGTTCAGTTGCCTCGGGGATTTCAGCATCACTGAGAGAGCTCTACCTCATCGAGTGTTCGGCACACGAGCCATATTTCTTTTATTACTCACTTTGCATAAATTATTAATTATGCAACCATTTTTTTAAATTTATTATTATTATTATTATTACTATTATCTTCGGCTTACACTATTTTCTATGCACAGGTAAATGATCTGTGTTGGGCAGCGCTGTCACCTCGGCGTACCGACATACCCCGCCACCTCGGCTGGACCGATGGCTTCGTCATCATTTCATTAAACCATGCCGGGGACTTCAGCGTCATACTACCGGCCAGCTCCGTCGCCTCGGTTGGACTAGGGGTTCCACCTCGCCACATTGGTCGTGCTATGTCACCACTTTGGAATGCCGAGCTCTTTGCTCTGCCACCTTGGGACCGGCTTGGGGGCCGGGACCTCGTCCTGCCGTAAGCTCGGGCTGCGCATAGACACAGAGCTCATTAACCAGCTAAGTCACTTCCACGCTCAGTTTTTTTAATTCTCGTTCGGTTCGACCAAACTTTATATTTATTGTAAGTGCATCTAGTGCCACCCCTAGTTGGTTTTGGAGTATTGACGACAAACCTGGTTGAGGGACTAATGTGTTTGTGAGAATTGCAGGATAACACAGGTAGAAGTCCCTCATTGATTCGGTTTTCCTACCAGAGATGACCCCTAAAAATGTATGAAGACAGTGAAGTCAAAGGTGGGATGTGAAGACATTCACATTGAAGACTATGACAAGAGAAGACATCGTGTGAAGACTATGGAGTGCGAAGACTTAGTTGTTTCGTCGTTCTTTTTCTTCTTCTTCGTTGAGTCATAGGAACCACCGTACTGTTAAGTGGGGTCCAAGAGAACCAGTCAGAATGACTGAAGTGATGCTTAACCAAAATCCTATGTCTTCGAGCGAAGACAATGAGAGCAAATCTTAAAAAGAGCTGGATACGTCAGCTTTGCTTGTAGCCCAAGTAAAGTTGCCGTGTGTGTTTGAAATCTGACCGTTGGAACACGTGTCAGTTCCTTAGTGACCGAGGGTCATTTCGGACAAATCAGGTCGGGTTGCCTAGTGGCTATAAATAGCCCACCCCCTACAACCATAAACGGTCGGCTGCTCAGAGTAGTGTACGACTTTTGTCGTTTGAGAGCAACCCACCTCGAAGCCTTTGAGAGAGAATTCCTTGCAAGGATAAAGCCCTAAACACCCAGAGCCAAAGAGTGTTAGGCATCACTTAAGTCTTCCTGTCTGTGTGATCTGAAGACTTATTACACTTGAGGACTGTGAATCCTCCAGCCGGTTAGGCATCACGTTCTGAGCATCCAAGAGTCATTGTGGATCGCCGGTGAACGAAGTCTGTGAAGGTATGGAAGTCTGCCTTGAAGACTTACCAGAGTGACCGGGCGAGGACTGGGTGTCCTTAGCTCAAGGGGAATAAGGTGAAGACACGGTCCTCTGAGTTGAATCTCAGCCTCCCTAACCAGACGTACAATTGTCACAGCAACTGGAACTGGTCCAACAAATCATTGTCTTCAACGAGTCACTGGTTCTATCCTTCCCATCTCTTTATTTACAGTTGGTCCTTGTGAAGTCATTGTCTGTTTGCATTATCTTTTGTCTTCACTGAGTGACTGCTTGTTCTGATTGGCTTCATACTATCTTCCTATCTGATCTATACTGCCTAGCTGCCATTAGTCGTTGTGCTTTCACTTCATTGAATACTTGACTATGGCTTGCTTAGTGTAGTCTACCTTCCGCTGCATAGTAATAGGTTTATTTCTATCGTTTGTCTTCGAAACTCCCATGTTTTGAAGACTTTCTTAAAAATCGCCTATTCACCCCCCTCTAGTCGATCACTAGCACTTTCAATTGGTATCAGAGCGAGGTACTCCCTTGGTATGTGTGGTTCGGTTTAACCACCTGGAGTTTTAGCTATGTCGACTGCAGGGATAATCAAAGTCTCTGCTGCATGCCCAGTCTTCGATGGAACTGAATATCCCTACTGGAAGAATAAGATGCACATGCATCTTGAATCCATTAATGTCGACCTCTGGTATGTCGTCAAGAATGGCGTTCCCAAGGCTGGTGAAGGTGTCACCGCTGCTGATGTCAAGAAGTTCATTCAACTAGACTCCACTGCCAAGAACATCATCTGTGGTCATCTGACCAAAGGACAGTATGGCCGTGTGAGTGCTCTGGAAACATCTAAGGTAGTCTGGGACTGGCTCTCCAAGGTCAACGGAGGCGTCTCAACTCAAAGAGATCAAAGAATCAGTGTCATTCACAACCTCTTCACCCGCTTCAAGAGAAACGACAATGAGAATGTTCAGCTCATGTTTGATCGACTCACTGACATCACAAATGAACTTCAAGCCCTTGGCGCTACTGAGATCACCAAGCATGAAGTCGTCAAGACACTCCTGAGATCACTTAACAGCTCGTTTGACACCCTAGCCCTGATGATTCAAGAACGTCCTGACTTCAAGACACTCGATCCGTCTGACATACTTGAAAGGCTCAACACACATGAGTTTCAGCTTTCTGAGAAAAGAGACATCTACGGTCCCAACTATGGGCGAACTCGTGCCCTGAAGGCAAAAGCTGTCTCCCATCTGAAGAAGAATCTGACAGCAGTTCTGATGATCCTGAAGACATTGGAAAGGAGCTTGCTATGCTTGTGAAGAAGTTCCAAAAATTCACCAAGAAGAAAGGCTTCAGAAAGTCTTCACGATCAAGCTCAAGGAATGATGAAGCTTCTGCTCATGACTACAAGAAGAGAACATGCCACAAGTGCAAGAAACCTGGCCACTACATCTCTGAGTGTCCGCAGTGGGACAATGAGAACAACAACAAGAAGAAGAGCAAGGAGTATGATTCTGACGACAAGAAGAAGAAGAAATACTCAAAGTCTTCTTCCAAGTCTTCCTCAAAGTCTTCATCACACAAGAAGAGTTCATCTGGCAAGGCTCGTGCGTTCGTTGGCAAGGAAATGGATTCAGAGGAGGAGTCCGCTTCTAAGGAGGCGGAGGTGGAGTCTGAGGAGGAGTCCGATTCTGGCGTTGCAAGTCTGGCTACAACATACGTTGCCAAGTCCATCTTCAACATTGAAGACAATGGCTTCATCACCGACGCCGATGCAAATGACAAGGACTACTCCGCTCCCACCTACTGCTTCATGGCGCGCGGTGCCAAGGTAAACACACACACTACTCACTATCAAACATCCAGTGAAGATGACTCTGATTGTGGTTCCAAACCCAGCTACAAAACACTTGCTAAAATTGCAACTGAACAACAGAAAGCTATGGAACATATTCAAAACTGTTAGATAAAAGCGATGACCTGTTAGACGCTGAAATGACTCGAACTCAGTCCTTAATTGAAGACATAAAAAATCTTCATGTTAAGTATGAGGAACTTGAAAGTCATCATGAAACGCTCTCAACAACTCATGAAAAGCTTTCCTATGATTATCTTCTAAGGAATCAAGATCTTGAGAAATTGAGAGCGGCTCATGAAGATCTTCAAAAGGATAACGAGTCACTTTGCGCCAAACAGATCAGTTCCGCTCAGGAAGGATTTGAACCACCATGTCTTAAATGCACTAAGCGTGACAACGCTACTTCTGTTGCTGGATGTTCTACTGTTGCTACTATTGTGATATCTTCAACTGTTGATGTGGTAACTAACCCCTCTGTTGAGGATACCACTGCTATTGCTGATGAAAATGCTAGGTTGAAGACATTGCTTGAAACAGGGATGTACAAAAGTCTCAAAGGGCATCAGACACTATGTGATGTCCTCAAAAGGCAGATCCTGAACCGAAACCCTAGGAAAGAGGGTCTTGGGTTCGAAAGAAAAATGAATGTTGATGGCTCTTACTGGAAACATGAGCAGTACCCCCAAACCACATGGGTTGCTGCAAAGGAACCTTCAGTGGATCCATCCACCCTGTCTGGCTTCACTTGTGCTAATCCCACTGTTATTGATGAATCCTTTGATGCAAACTATAAAATGTTTAAGAATCAGAATGGTGAAGTGTTTGCCAGGTATATTGGTACTAACTGCAGGAATGGGCCATCTATGAAGAAAGTTTGTGTGTTGAAAAAGTGGTTGGAGAATCTTCCTGTGAATGTCGTCATGACACCACAAGTGAAGAAGACAAACCCCAGACCACATGCTTCATATGGTCCAAAGGCTTCATACAGACAAAGGACTCACCTGAGTCGCACTAATGCAAATGTTTTGCAGGGAAACCATACTCAGGCCTATGAATATGAGCGCGTTTCATCAAACCGCCATGTTCATAAGACCAAGAACTACTCTGCTTATTCTTATGAGTACTATTGTCCACCTGCAAGACTATTTGCTAGGGCTCCAAAGCCAAAGTTCTCAGATGCTGCACTAAGACTTCGAAGCCACCCTTGAAGATGTGGGTGGCTAAGAAAGCTTAACTCTCTTTTGCAGGGAAGGGTCTCCAGCCGAAAATCAAATTCGTCTGAAGCTATTGCTGGGGACCTTAAACATCTTGTAGGGCGCAAGATCAAATGCGCAAATGGTCTTATTATGTATTTTGTTCCTGACTCGCTTGCTACTTTCCCTATCAGTCCTAACCTAGATCTAAGCTTTCATAGTCCACTTGCTCGTCAAATGTTTATGCTTCACAATTCTCTCCGTGAATCCTATCCCCCTAACTGCACTGTAGGGTATGACACCAGCTGCTTCAGAATGGATTATTGATAGTGGGTGTACTAGTCACATGACTGGCAAGCGAAGTCTTCTCATGGACTCAACTTTACATCCATCTGACAAGAGTCACATCACATTTGCTGATACTGGTAAAAGCAAGGTATTGGGTCTAGGTAGAGTTGCAATCTCAAGGGATCAACACATGGATAAAGTGATGCTTATTGAATCTCTTGGTTTCAACTTAATGTCTGTCTCAATGCTTTGCGATTTAAACATGATTGTGATATTTGGAAAATATCTTTGCCTTGTTCTAATGGAATCTAACAAGTCTCTAGTCTTTGAAGGGTATCAGAAAGATGATTTGTATGTGGTAGATTTCTCAGCAGGACCACAACTTGCCATATGTCTTCTAGCAAAAGCTTCAGGATGCTGGCTCTGGCATCGGAGGCTAGGGCATGCTGGCATGAGGAACTTACACACTCTTGCAAAGAAGAAACATGTCATAGGCATCGAGGACGTCAAGTTCAAGAAGGATCACTTATGCGGTGCATGTGAAGCAGGAAAGATGACGAGGGCCAAGCATCCCTCGAAGACAATCATGACAACTAGGCCTGGGTGTTCGGTTCCCCCGAACCGAACGGTTCGGTACTTTAGTGTTTCAATTTTCTCGGTTCCTTGAAAACGTGGACCGATCGGTCTCTAGCAATAAACGAAACCGAGGCTTCGGTTCCCTCATCGATCGGTTCGGCACTCGGTTTTGCATCGAACAGACAGCTGGCGGGTTGGGCTAGCCGGATGGGATGGCTGCTGTACTCATTTTCTCGGCTGGGCTAAGAGATATGGTTTGTGTGGGCTAGATAATAACACGTGTTATGCTCAAAGAAAAAAAAACAGGCTGTGAGCGAGATAGCACGCAACAACAAACAACACCTAGGCTAGGTTCAATAAAAAAAGAAAGGCAGGCAGGCGTCCAGTACATGTGACGAGAAGCATGGAGGGAATCTCGGGCCAGCCGGCCAGCCTATGGCAATGTTTGTCACTAAATCACATTAACGCGCCATCAATTCATTTGATTTTTTTGCGAGGATAATTGATGTTCGTTGGCTAGTAGCACAAAGTGTATAAATGGGAACTAATTTATGGAGACGCGCCAGACAGTTAGTGGTAGGCCTCGGTGCTTCGGTCAATTCGGTTGACAGACTGTGTAGACCGATTTCACCGAACAAAATTTGGTTTCTCAGAATTGCTAACCGAGCATAGTACCGAACAATTCGGTTTCGGTCACTTTGGCTTCGGTTCAGGTTAAATCGGTTCGGTCGTTCGGTTTTCGGTTAAATGCCCACCCCTAATGACAATGACTCAACCCTTCGAACTGCTCCACATGGACCTCTTCGGTCCCACTCACTACTCAACTCTTACTACTATTGCTTGTGTCTATGGCTTTGTCATTGTTGATGATTATTAAAGATATACTTGGGGTGCATATAATCCTCTAGAAGACTGAAGTGCAGGATGTCTTCAGACGCTTCGCCAATCGAGCCATGAACAACTATGGCGTCAAGATCAAGCACATCAGAAGTGACAATGGCACTGAATTCAAGAACACTGGCCTCGACACTTATCTTGATACTTTGGGCATCACTCATGAATTCTCAGCTCTGTACACGCCGCAGCAGAATGGCATCATGGAACGCAAGAACAGAACACTTATTGAGATGGCCCGGACGATACTCGATGAATACAAGACTCCAAGAAAGTTCTGGCCTGAAGGCATTGATACTACATGCCATATCATCAACCGTGTTTATCTTCACAAGCTTCTGAACAAAACATCCTATGAGCTCCTCACTGGTAAGAATCCAAATGTCAGTTACTTCAGAGTATTTGGTGCCAGGTGCTGGATCAAGGATCCACATCACACTTCAAAATTTGCACCGAAATCACATGAAGGTTTTATGCTTGGATACGGAAAGGACTCGCACTCCTACAGAGTCTTCAACCTATTTCACTATAAAGTGGTTGAAACTGTGGATGTGCGGTTCAATGAGACTAACGGCTCACAAAGAGAGCACCTGCCAAATGTGCTAGATGAAGTTCCATCCAGTGAAACCATCAAGCTCATGGGAACTGGAGAAATCATACCGTCTGAAGCTCAGCCTGAAGAGGAACTCATCATCTCTGCACCTGATCAACCTAAAGACAATGCTCAGCCTGAAGACAATCCTTCTAACGATGACAATGATCAGCAAGAACAAAATCTTCGTCCTGTTCATCCTCGTGTTGCAAATGAAGTAAAGATTGAGAGAATAATTGATAGCATCAATGCACCAGGTTCACTCACTCATTCAAGGGCAACACGGCTAGCAAATTTCTGTGGGCACTTTGCATTCGTCTCAATATTTGAACCCAAGAAAGTTGATGAAGCCTTCATGGAACCTGAATGGATTCAAGCTATGCAAGAAGAGCTTCAACAGTTTGAGTTGAATAACTTATGGGAACTGGTTAAGTGTCCTGACCCTTGGAAGCACAATATAATAGGCACCAAATGGATATACCGCAACAAGCAAGATGAGCATGGTCAAGTTGTCAGAAATAAAGCTCGTCTCATTGCTCAAGGATATACTCAAGTGGAAGGAATTGACTTCGATGAAACATTTGCTCCTGTGGCTAGGCTTGAAGCTATACACATACTGCTGGCCTATGCAAATCATCATAACATTCTTCTGTATCAAATGGATGTGAAGAGCACCTTTCTCAATGGCAAGATTGAAGAAGAAGTGTATGTTGCACAACCGCCTGGCTTTGAAGATCCAAAACATCCTGACATGGTTTACAAGCTCAACAAGGCACTGTATGGCCTTAAACAAGCCCCTCGAGCTTGGTATGACACACTCTTCCTGAAGAGCAAAGGCTTCAAACCTGGTTCCCTAGATCCCACTCTCTTCACGAAGACATATGATGGTGAACTGTTTGTGTGCCAAATATATGTGGATGACATTATCTTCGGCTGCATTAACCAGAAATACAGTGAAGAGTTTGGATATATGATGCAAGAGCAATATCAGATGTCCATGATGGGTGAGCTGAAGTTCTTCCTTGGTCTTCAAATAAGACAGCAACGCAACGACATCTTCATATCTCAAGAGAAATACCTCAAAGATTGCCTGAAGAAGTTTGGAATGCAAGAATGCAAAGGGTACACGACGCCAATGCCAGCTAAACATCATCTGGGTCCCGACGACAATGGTAAAGAGTTCGATCAAAAGGTATACCGCTCCATGATTGGTTCCTTGCTTTATTTATGTGCATCTAGGCCAGATATCATGCTTAGTGTTTGCATGTGTGCCCGATTCCAAGCGGCACCAAAGGAATCACATCACTTAGCTGTGAAGCGAATTCTTTGATATTTGGCTCACACCCCAACACTAGGACTATGGTATCCAAAGGGCTCAGAGTTTGATCTAGTTGGATTCTCGGATGCTGATTATGCTGGTGACAAGGTGGATCACAAGTCTACATCAGGCACATGTCACTTTCTGGGACGATCACTTGTTTGTTGGTCTTCAAAGAAGCAGAACTGTGTATCTCTCTCCACTGCTGAATCTGAATACATTGCTACTGGATCTTGCTGCGCTCAGCTTCTATGGATGAAGCAAACACTCAAGGACTATGGCATTCATCTGAAGCAAGTGCCACTCTACTGCGACAACGAGAGCTCCATTAAGATTGCTAACAACCTAGTTCAGCACTCGAAGACAAAGCACATTGAATGTCGGAGTAATGGGCCACGGGTAGGCCAACCCGAGTCCCATGACCTTTCAAGACATCGGGGCAGGCTGCGCCCCTCAAGACCCCAGGGCGAAGAGCCGTCCCCTGAGGAGTCGACGGCAGGGCGGCCGACTGCCCGCTCACGGCCGAGTTCCAGGGACGACTTCCAGAGAAGCCGGCTTTGGGGAGTCGGCCGGCGACTCCAGCAAACCCATGACCTCATCAAAGGGGACGGGGCAGAGGCGTGGCTACAGTGAAGCCCACTCCCGCCCCTTACCAAGGGCAGGCATGGCCACAGCACGCCATACCCGGGAAGATCTCTGTGCGGCGTGGCACTGTTGCCCGGCCGGCCCTGACATCAGCACCACAGTACCAAGTCCTGTGCCCATGACGGCTTGTCTGTACGGCCTGGAGGCAGCGGGGCCCACCAGTCAGCGAGACCTCGGGAGATGGCGGGAGAACCGCCAGTCGGACCCGTTGGGAGTCGGCCCGGGGGAGTTAGCCGAGCCCTCTCCCGGGGCCCACACGCCATTGATCAAGATGAGATGGGGAGTAGCCACAGTGATTGCCCGCCAGGCGGTAGGGCTGTTGCCATGACCCCATGACCAAGCCTGCGTCATCAGAAGCACGGCTACAGTAATCAGCGGCCGGCAAGACCCGCCCGCGGCGGACGCGGCCTGTCGGCTCCGTACCAGACCAGTTGGCGGGGCCCACCAGTCGGCGGCCCCAGCAGTTGGCGGAGAAGTCGGAGGTCGGAGGCACTGACGGCGGGGCTCGCGCCCAGTCGAATTACCATTGTACCCCTGGGGGTAGGCCTATATAAACCCCCCAGGGCACCCATGCAAGGGGTTGGATCCCAGTAGTTCTAGACCATACAAGATAGAAGGAGAGAGCTAGCCTTGCCCTCTTCTACCACCAGAAATAGCTCAAGGAGCAACCGTGTAAACACTTGGCCATAGTGATCATGCGGAGACCCCGCAGAGCAGCAGTAGGGGTATTATCTCCCCGGAGAGCCCTGAAGCTGGGTAAGATTCGCCGGCGTGCATGTCTTTGCCTCATCCCGTTTCCAGGCACCGGCGACGTTCTACTCGCCCCCACCATGATAAGCCATCCGTTGGCATATGTCGCACCAAACCCCCGACATTTGGCGCCCACCGTGGGGCCTGGTGCACCGCCGTCCGGAGATCTATTCTGGACGGGAACCCTTTTCCTCCCTGGCGAGCGCAGCCAGCTAGGCACGCCAGGCGAAGTTTGCATCGACGCGCTGCGCGGTGTTGAGATCACCTGCGCAGCCAGCTCCTTGGCCGAACTTGTCGGCGAGGTTCGCCTCTCCGACGAACCTGCGCCCGACGCAGGCGCGGGCGGCCCCGAAAACCTCCTCGCGGGCCTCCTCGATCAACTCCATGTTTCCGACGAGCCTGCCATAGACTTGGAGTCCGTAGGCTCCACCGACCCGATGCTGGTCGACTCCGACACCGCGTCGATCGACGCGTTCCCCACCAACGTGGTGGTCTACGACGAACCTCTCCCCCACGCAGAGAGCGACGGAAGCACCGTCACTGAGGTGCTAGTCATCAGTCATGACGAGTTCCCTGGCGGAGGAGCGCCCGACTCACTCGGCGCAGCGCTGCAAGACCTGACTGCGCTCATTCCGGAAGATGCTGACGCGGAGACGTTAGAAGCGCGCCGCTTTTAGCTTGTTGAAGGCGCAAAGAAGCTGGCCAGCATGAGACGCTTGTCAGAAGCTTACCAGTGGGAGATGGATCGCGCCGTTGGCGGCTCGCCGGCCCCGGCAGGGCCCAGCCGTCTTGGCGCGGTCCAGCAGCGCGGCATAGCCATCGCCAGCCTGTTTGGGGCTAGCCGCCTCGTGTATGCTACACCGACGGAGAACATCCGATCCGCCCAGGCAGTGGCGGATGAGCTGAACAATTTCGAGGGCGAAGAACGCCGCCTCATGATGGAGCGAGTCCAGCGGCTCCTCGACGCGGCCGCCGCGCAGAACGAGGCCGGCTGCCGCACGGAGGCGCCGCAGCGGCCAAACGACGACCCGCACCAAGATCAAGGCGCGACGTCTCGGACGCCAACTAGCGGCGCCCGAGGAAGAAAGGACAAGGAGCCGACTGTCAGCCATAGTCGGACTCGCATTACCATAAAGCGCGACCGAGATGGCCGCCCGAGAGCAGTGGAACGACGGGACGACTGTCCGCCTCCCCCTCCCCGCAAGGAGAGGTGAGTCTCCCCGCCACCTGTTGACCATCCGACTCTTGGTGACCGCCTTGGCTGCCGAGAGGGAGTTGGAGAGAATGACGCCCGCCACCGGATCGATCGACTTCACCGGTCCCTGGCGCTGGAAGAAGAAGATGAGATGGGTCCGCCTTGTTTCGGGCCCCGCATTCGGGACAAGCCCTTTCCTAGAGGGTTCATGCTCCCAAGAGACACGCCCAAGTATACCGGCTCCGTGAAGCCGGAAGACTGGCTAGTCGACTACTCCACGGCTGTCAGCATAGAAAACGACAACAAGCGTGTCGCCGTAAAGTACGTTCCGCTCATGCTCCAGGGCACGGCCCGGACATGGCTGAATAGCCTAAAGCCCCGCAGCATCAACAGCTGGGTCGACTTCACTGAAGCATTCGTCCGCAACTTCACCAGCATGTACAAGCGTCCTCCCAAGCCTCGTCAGCTCTCCTTGTTCATGCAAGGTCCTGACGAGTTGACTCGCGACTACCTCACGTGTTGGGCTGAGCTCTGGAACTCCTGCGAGGGCATGCACGAGGTGCAGGCCATCGAGTACTTCACAGCCGGGTACCGAGAAGGCACCCTCCTCAAGCACAAGCTCCTCTGCGACGAGCCAGAAACCCTTGACGAGCTGCTGATCATAGAGGACAAGTACACCACAACCGACTCCTCCATGAAGGCGGAAATTCAAATCAGCACGACTGGCAAAGTAGCTCCTCAGGCTCCAAGAACTCCGGCGGCAGACGCCGGCCGGCGACAACATCAGGGTGAAAACAAGCGCAAGGCCCCGCAGCCGGCTTCCGGCAACCGGCAGGTCGCGACCATTGAAGCCCAGCAGCCAGAAGAGCACCCTCCGCCCATGCGACAGAAATGCGGCAAGCCGAACTGGTTGCCGGCCTTCTCCTATGAGCAGACCTTGGATGGACCTTGCAAGTTCCACAGCAGCACGAAGCTGTCGAATCACACCACCCGGAAGTGCCACTGGCTCACCAGGATCGCCAAGGGAGACGGCCTCCTGCCACCCCCGCCTGCTGGGCAGCCGCCTCCGCCCCAGCAACCGGCAGTCAGGCCAGTCGGCGCAGTACAAGATGAATACCCTAAAGAGCATGGAGCCTATGTGGTGTTCACCAGTGTGGCTGATGATCGACACAGCAGGCGGCTGCAGTGACAAGAGGTGAACGCAGTAGCCTTAGAGACGCCAGAGTTCATGCACTGGTCTGAGAAGCCCATCAGTTGGAGCAGGGCTGACCACCCAGAAGTGATGCCGAGTCCGGGCTCCTACGCCTTGGTCCTGGAGGCCACCTTTGCCACGGACAAACAGGCCGCGCATTTCTCGCGAGTTCTGATAGACGGGGGCAGCAACATCAGTATCCTGTACAAGGACACCATGGAGAAGTTAGGAATCAAGCAAAGATAGCTTCAGAATAGCCGGACTGTGTTCCACGGCATTGTTCCTGGGCTTTCCTGCTCACCAATCGGCAAGATCCTGATTGACGTCCTCTTTGGGGACAAAGATCACTTTCGAAGAGAGTCTGTTTGGTTTGAGGTGGTGGACCTTGAGAGCCCATACCATGCGCTACTTGGCCGACCTGCCTTGGCCAAGTTCATGGCGGTCCCCCACTATGCCTACCTCAAGATGAAGATGCCCAGTTCTAGGGGAATTCTGACTGTGGCCGGCGACTACCGGAAGTCGTCCGCTTGCGCGGCCGAGAGCAGTCGGCTGGCTGAGTCCTTGATGATCGCAGCCGAGAAGCGACTCCTTGAACGGGTTGTGGCGATGGCCAGCAAGCAGCCGGAGATATCACCTGACCCAAAGGAGTCGGAAGCCGAAGGTTCGTTCAAGCCGGCCAAAGAGACAAAGAAGATACCTTGGATCCGGAGCACCCAGAGAGGTACGCCGTCGTAGGTGCAAACCTCGACAACAAATAGGAAGGCGAGCTCATCGATTTCCCCCGTGAGAATCGAGACATCTTCGCATGGTCTCCCAAAGACATGCCAGGTGTACCGACGGATTTCGCCGAGCACAAGTTACATGTCCGACCTGATGCAAAGCCGGTTAGGCAGCCCCTGCGCCGCTTATCAGAAGAAAAGAGAAGAGTTGTCAAAGAAGAGATAGCCCGACTCCTAGCAGCCGGCTTCATTATGGAAGTTTTCTTCCCGGAGTGGCTGGCAAATCCGGTCCTGGTGCTAAAGAAGAACAAGCAATGGCGAATGTATATTGACTACACGAGCCTCAACAAGGCCTGCCCCAAGGACCCATTTGCTCTACCAAGAATTGACCAGGTGATCGACTCCACAGTCGGATGCGAGTTGTTGAGTTTCTTGGATGCATACTCAGGATATCACCAGATCAAGCTGAACCCGGCTGACAGATTGAAGACCGCCTTCATCACGCCGTTTGGAGCATTCTACTACCTCACCATGACGTTCGGCTTAAGGAATGCCGGCGCCACCTTTCAGCGTTGCATGCAGAAGTGCCTCCTCAAGCAGCTCGGTAGGAACGCCCATGTCTACGTAGATGACGTGGTGGTGAACACGGAAAAGCGTGGAACACTGTTGGAAGACCTCAAGGAGACCTTTGAGAACCTACCCCGGTTCCAGATCAAGCTCAACCCCGAGAAGTGTGTCTTCGGAGTACCAACCGGCCAGCTGCTAGGTTTCCTAGTCTCTGAACGTGGCATAGAATGCAACCCAGTAAAAATCAAGGCCATCGAGAGAATGGAGGTACCCAGCCGACTGCTGGATGTGCAGAAGTTCACCAGCTGCTTAGCATCCATCAGCCGATTCATCAGTCGGCTGGGCGAGAAAGCTCTCCCCTTATACCAACTCATGAAGAAGACCACATTTTTTGAGTGGAACCATAAGGCGGACGAAGCTTTTCACCAGTTGAAGAAGATGCTGACTACTCCACCCGTCCTGGTGGCTCCGACTCCTAAGGAACCTATGCTCCTGTACATCGCTGCCACCAGCCGGGTAGTCAGCACAGTCATGGTAGTGGAGTGCAAGGAGGAAGGCAAGGCGCT
This sequence comes from Triticum dicoccoides, assembly GCF_002162155.2. Lineage (NCBI taxonomy): Eukaryota > Viridiplantae > Streptophyta > Magnoliopsida > Poales > Poaceae > Triticum > Triticum dicoccoides. The sequence continues at coordinate 500,194,488 of NC_041382.1, read as the reverse complement.
GCCTGTCCAGAGACCAGTATATTACCTGAGCGAGGTACTGTCGACCTCCAAGCAGAACTACCCCCACTACCAGAAGATGTGCTATGGCGTACACTTTGCTGCCAAGAAATTGAAGCCTTATTTTCAAGAGCATCCAATCACGGTGGTCTGCACGGCTCCACTTGCCGAGATCATCGGTAGCCGAGATGCTTCTGGTCGAGTGGCCAAGTGGGCCATAGAGCTGGCTCCTTACACCATCTACTACCAGCCCCACACCGCTATCAAATCACAAGCACTGGCCGACTTCCTCGTCGACTGGGCCGAGACCCAGTACCTGCCTCCAGCGCCTGACTCCACCCATTGGCGGATGCACTTCGACGGCTCCAAGATGCACACCGGCTTGGGAGCCGACATCGTCCTCACCTCTCCTAAAGGCGACAAGCTCAAATATGCACTGCAAATCCATTTTGCCGCCTCCAACAACGTTGCCGAGTACGAGGCGCTCATTCACGGGCTCCAGCTTGCCAAAGAACTTGGCATTCGCCGGATCTTGTGTTATGGCGACTCGGATTTAGTGGTCCAGCAGTCATCTGGCGACTGGGACGCGAAAGACGCAAACATGGCGAGCTACCGTTTCCTCGTGCATCAACTCACCGGGTATTTCGAAGGGTGCGAGTTCCTCCATGTGCCAAGAAACGACAACGACCAAGCAGACGCCTTGGCACGAATCGGCTCTACCCGCCAAGCGATACCATCTGGCGTCGCCCTTCAACGCCTCCTCAAGCCGTCTGTCAAGCCTTCACCAGAATCAGACTCCATTTTTGTGCCGGCCCCTCCCGAAGACGGCGGATCCGACTCCAGAGCTCCGGCAGACGGAACGGGGACTTTGGCGGATGACTCCAAAGCCTCCACAGTCGACCCGGCCCGGGGACTGCGGTGGCGGACTCGAATATTCCAGAACTCGGCCCAAGGACTGTGCCAGTCGGCCTGGGGACTTCATCAACCCAGCAAGCAGCTGTTGACTCCAACCCGCTGCCTCCCAGTCCGGCCGCCCTCGTCCAAGTCGCAGTTCTAGTAGTCGAAGAAATAGGAGCTCCCTCATGGGCCCAGCCCATCCTCAAATTCCTGGTGAACAAAGAGCTACCAACTGATGAGACCTCAGCTCGGCAAGTACAACACCGGGCGGCAGCCTATACCATAGTCAACAGAGAGCTGGTCAGGCGCAGCGTCACTGGTGTCTACCAGCGCTGCGTAGAGCCAGAGCAAGGCCAGGCGATTCTCAAAGACATCCATCAAGGCGAATGCGGCCACCATGCGGCTTCAAGAGCACTCATCGCCAAAGCCTTTCGGCACGGTTTCTTCTGGCCGACTGCCTTGGAAGAGGCCAAGGAGTTGGTCCAAAAATGCAAAGGGTGCCAGAAGTTCAGCTCCAAGCCGCACCAGCCGACTTCTGCGCTCAAGACCATCCCCATTGCCTGGCCTTTCACAGTTTGGGGTCTAGACATGGTGGGACCATTCAAGACAGCACGAGGTGGTTTAACTCAGCTACTTGTCGCAGTGGACAAGTTCACCAAGTGGGTGGAAGCGAAGCCAATTAAGAAACTGAATGGTCCGACTGCCATGACCTTCATCACCGATATCACAATTCGGTACGGCATACCACACAGCATCATCACCGACAACGGCACAAATTTTTCCAAAGGCGCCTTGGCCCGTTTCTGCGTAACACAGGGCATCCGACTGGACCTAGCATCCGTCGCCCATCCGCAGTCAAATTGCCAAGTGGAGCAAGCAAACGGCCTCATCCTGTCTGGCATCAAGCCTCGGTTGATCGAGCCTCTGGAGCGCTCGGCTGGCTGCTGGCTCGGCGAGCTGCCAGCCGTCCTCTGGAGTCTGCGCACGACTCCAAACAAGTTAACCAGCTTCACGCCCTTCTTCCTCGTCTACGGTGCCGAAGCCGTCATCCCAACGGACATAGAGTTTGACTCCCCACGAGTCACCATGTACACCAAGGAGGAAGCAGAAGAAGCACTACAAGACGGCGTCGATCTGCTGGAAGAGGGCCGGCTGTTGGCACTCAGCCGGTCCAGCATCTACCAGCAGAGCCTGCGCCGATACCACAACAGGAAGGTCAGGCCAAGATCTTTCCAAGAGGGCGACTGTCAGTGTCAAAACCGGCGGATCTCGGGTAGGGGGTCCCGAACTATGCGTCTAGGCCGAATGGTAACAGGAGGCAGGGGACACTTTGTTTTACCCAGGTTCGGGCCCTCTCGATGGAGGTAATACCCTACTCCTGCTTGATTAATATTGATGATATGGGTAGTACAAGAGTAGATCTACCACGAGATCAAGGAGGCTAAACCCTAGAAGCTAGCCTATGGTATGATTGTTGTGTATGGAGTTGATTGCCTACGGACTACAACCCTCCGGTTTATATAGACACCGAATAGGGTTAGGGTTACATAAAGTCGGTTACAATGGTAGGAGATCTTGAATATCCGCATCGCCAAGCTTGCCTTCCACGCCAAGGAAAGTCCCACCGAACACGGGACGAAGTCTTCAATCTTGTATCTTCATAGTCCAGGAGTCCGGCTGAAGGTATAGTCCGGCTACCCGAACACCCCCTAATCCAGGACTCCCTCAGTAGCCCCTGAACCAAGCTTCAATGACGACGAGTCCGGCACGCAAATTGTCTTCGGCATTGCAAGGTGGGTTCCTCCTCCAAGTCCTTCGTAGAAGATTGTAAACACAAAGAGTAGTGTCCGGCTCTGCAAAATAAGTTTCCACATATTGCCATAGAGAGAATAATATTAACACAAATCAAATCTGCTGATGTATTCCGCAGTGCGTCATCACACTACGGCCAAGTCCTTCACTTGAATCGTTTTTACTTTTCCACCTCAGCATGTTTTGCGAGGCAGTTTCCTTGGCACGTCTTGTCAAAGCAGAGATCGTGTACCCCCTTTACGGGATTCTCATCAATACGGACGTGGGTAATCCTAACCGCGCCATTTATCATGGCGCTTGGGAGGCAAGCGAGTTTTACTAGGCTGGTGGAGACGCACAACCGCATCCGCCCATATAAGGGGATAAGGATCCACCTTTTTACCTATGCCTTCTTCCTCCTTTGCCTATCCATCTCCCGCGCACTCGAGCTCCAGCGCCCAAGCCCGCACTTCCCACCTCAACCTTCTCCAGCAATGTCCGGAGCGGGAGGCAAGTGGATGGTCTCCTCCGTCAAGGAGGGCCATGTCAAAAAGCTAAGGAAGGCCGGATACTTGTCCAAAGACATCGCGCACCGGCTTCCCGAGGAGGGGCAGCTTCTCCCCACCCCAAGGCCCCATGAGAGGGTAGTATTCCTTCCCCACTTCCTCCGCGGACTGGGTTTTCCACTCCACCCATTTGTCCGGGGGCTCATGTTTTACTATGGCCTGGATTTCCACGATCTGGCCCCGAACTTCGTCCTCAACATCTCGGCGTTTATCGTCGTGTGCGAGGCTTTCCTCCGCATCCGCCCCCATTTTGGCCTCTGGCTCAAGACCTTTAACGTCAAGCCCAAGGTGGTGCGCGACAGCCAGGCGGAGTGTGGAGGCGCCATGGCGGGCAAGATGGCCAACGTCCTATGGCTCGAGGGCTCCTTCATGGAGACCCTGAAGGGGTGGCAATCGTGGTGGTTTTACATCACCGAGCCACGCGATCCGAAATGGATCGCAACCCCTGAATTCCGATCCGGACCCCCCACACGGCTTATGTCCTGGAAAGAGACGGACCTGTCGTGGGGTGACGAAAAAGAGGTGACCGGATTGCAAACATGCATCCAGTCCCTGGTGAACAAGCCGATCAAGCTTGTCAATGTAGTCCAGGTTATGCTCGTCCGCCGGATCCTCCCGTGTCAACAACGGGGCTTTAATCTGTGGGAGTTCAACCCGGCGCAGCACCAAACCCTTAACAGGCTCTTCGACACGACGTATGAAGATGTCTGGAAGGTGCTAACCAAAGGCGCCGAGGCTCCCACATCCGCTTCCGAGGACCGCGGATACAGCTCGCAGCGTCACAGGTAAGCTATTTTCACCTTTTACAGGATGTTAAGTTTTTTCATAGTTTGATTCTATGCGGGATCTAAACTCCCTTACCTTTGACAGGCTTGGCGGGCGATGTCCGGATCGATTAACTGTCCGGCTCCCTTGCCCGAAGATCCAGCCCCCGCTCTACTAGCGAAGCTGCTGGTTCCGGCACCTTATGTGGTGCCGGAGAAGAAGGCCAAGAAGAAGAAGGCCACGGGGACTCAAAAGAGTTCCCGGCATATGGTGGTGTCGGACTCGTCGTCCGATGAGTCTGAGACGCCCTCTTCTCGTGAAAACAAGGAGGAAGAAGAAAACTCTCCCCCCTAGTGGAGGGAGGAGAGAAGAGGAAGGCCGCCCCAACGAGGGAGGCCAAGGGGTCTAGGAAAAGGAAGACCCCTCCACCGGACTACGCCCCCAACACCGAAGAGGGCAAAGAGGAGTGGCCAAACAGGGCCAAGCGTCCGGCGAAATCGTAAGTTCGGATATCAGAATGACTCATGATGTTCCTTTGTTGCATAGCTTTCCCTAATGTCGAATGTAATTATGCAGCCCGCCCCGGGCCGAACTCAACGAGTCATCGAGCGGCTCCCTGGATTCGTCGGACGTGAACTCAGTTCCGCCCGCTGTCTCCCCCCGCACTGCGGACGACGCCGAAGTGGCGTCGCGACGAGCTCCGGGGCAGGAGGAGGTGGTCCTGGAGGAGCCGCAAGGCGACCTCCCGGACCCCAGGAGTAAGGGGGACAAGACCCCCCAGGGCTCCAAGTCCGGCTTTGTGCCGGACCCCGCACCGGAATCTTCAACAGTTCCGGACCGCGATAGGCGAACTCCTTCCAAGAGGAGCAAGCCTTCTGAGCCGGCGGCCTCCGTCCAACCGGAGGTGTCGGACAATCTGCTTGAGGTGCTTGACGGCGCCTCAATCGACAAGGAGCACCGTACTGTAACACCCTCGATGCGACTATAGCTCCCACATGTCGAGGCACGACTTAGAGACATAATCGCATTGAAGGCATATGTCGCAAGTTAGGCAATCTTCACAACATCCCATGTAATATGATAATAAAAAGGGAGATAACATAGTTGGCTTACACTCGCCACGTCAATCAAGTGCATAAATAACATTACATCATCCAAACACTCATGGCCCGACTACGGCGCCAAAATAAAAGAGAACCCAACAAGCGACAACGGTCCCAATCACCCCCAACTAGGCACCACTACTGATCATCGGGAAAGGAAACGTAGTAACGTTGAGAGTCTTCGTCGAACTCCCACTTGAGCTCATACGCGTCTCCTGGAGCGGAATCATCAGGCCCTGCATCTGGTGTAATAGTAATCTGTGAGCCACAGGGACTCAGCAATCTCGCACCCTCGCGATCAAGACTATTTAAGCTTATAGGTATGGCAAGTAAATCTATGTGGAGCCGCAGCAAGCGACTAGCAAAATATGGTGGCTAACTTATACGCAGCAGAGAGCGAGAAGAGGAGGCAAAGTGCGAGCGAGAAACTAGAGAGCAACCTGCGCAAACATTACTCCAACACCGTGTCCACTTCCCGGACTCCGCGAGAAGAGGCCATCACGGAAACACACTCGGTTGATTCATTTTAATTAATTTAAGGTTCAAGTTATCTACAACCGGACATTAACAAATTCCCATCTGCCCATAACCGCGGGCACGGCTTTCGAAAGTTCAATCCCTGCAGGGGAGTCCCAACTTAGCCCATGACAAGCTCTTACGGTCAATGAAGGAATAGACCTCCTCCCAAGATGTTCCGATCAGACTCGGTATCTCGGTAATTCAAGACACTTCGACAGGTTAAAACAAGACCAGCAACACCGCCCGAATGTGCCAACAAATCCCGATAGGAGCTGCACATATCTCGTTCTCAGGGCACACTCAGATTAGACTAGCTACGAGTAAAACCAACCCTCAAGTTTCCCCGAGGTGGCCCCGCAGGCAGCTCAGTTCGGACCAACACTCAGAGGGAGCACTGGCCCCGGGGGGGGGGGAGGGGAGTTAAAAAATAAGATGACCCTTGGGCTCCGGTAACCCAAGGGAAAAATAGGCTAGGTGGCGAATGGTAAAACCAAGGTTGGGCATTGCTGGAAAAGCTTTAATCAAGGCGAACTATCAAGGGGTTCCCATTATAACCCAACCGCGTAAGGAACGCAAAATCCGGGAACATAACACCGATATGACGGAAACTAGGGTGGCAAGAGTGGAACAAAACACTAGGCGAGAGGCCGAGCCTTCCACCCTTTACCAAGTATATAGATGCATTAAGATAGCAAGATAATATAATGATATCCCAACAAGTAAATAAATGTTCCAACAAGGAACGGCCTCCAATCTTCACCTGCAACTAGCAACGCTATAAGAGGGGCTGAGCAAAGCGGTAACATAGCCAATCAACGGTTTGCTAGGACAATGGTGGGTTAGAGGTTTGACATGGCAATTTGGGAGGCTTGAAGGCAAGTAGTAGGCATCATAGCAATGGCATAGCAAAAGAGCGAGCAAACTAGCATAGCAAAGATAGAAGTGATTTCGAGGGTATGATCATCTGCCTGCACAGTTGTCAGAGTTGACTGGATCCTCAAAAGCAAACTTAACGGGCTCCTTGTTAGCAAACTCGTCTCCCGGCTCTACCCAAACAAGAAAAACAAGCAACAAGGATACAATCAACCACGCGCAAACTCAAACAACACAATGCAAAGATGATATGCTATGCGGGATGCGATGCGGGATGCAAATTCAAGATATGATAGGAAATGCACGAACCTGGCCTCAACTTGGAAATCCAAGTGTGCCACTGGAAAGATGAGATGAAATCGCTTGAAAACGATATAAAGAACATCGGAAGCGGAGTTACGGTTTGGAAATGGCAAGCGATTCAAAAATGACACCGGTCTGCGATTTACAGTAAGTAGGCATCTAAATGCAACGTGATGAACATGCTACAGCACCCAAACATGACAACAAAATACATGGTAGGGATGCACACAAGATGCTTAACAAAAGTCTAGCACTGATCTACGGCCAATTCATCCACTAAAAGGTTCAAACAAGCATGGCAAAAATGCATATGGCAAACATATCTCTGACTTAGTGAAATTAACACTTGTCTGGAATTTCAGACCAGGTAGCCCTCTTTGGAGCAACAAAACTACATTCTACAGTACCTGAACATGAAAAAGTAAAGCATGGCATGGAGCTACTCAAAGAGCTTAACAAAAGTCCCTTAGTGGCCTTGAGCCAAAAGGGATCATAAAATACAATTGCAAGCAACTGAACATAGCAAAAACATAATCAGTTTTCAGACTTGGTGAAAATTGGCACATGCTGAAATATAACTCAAGTAGGCATGTTTACGAGCTCGGTGCACTCACTATGGTGCAAGTCATGGCAAGACAAGCATGCACCCATCAAGAAGGCACAAAATGCAAGCTAGATATGGCAAGAACAATAGCATAGCATGCACGGATCAACTACAACATCACCGGCAAAATTGCAAACAAGTTGACAATCTGCCCAAATTCACAAAGTAGCAAAAGTAGAGCTCGATTGACTCAAGGTAGGGTGCTCCATAATTGCAAACAAAGGCATTGTTGGATATAGCACTACAATATTAACAAAACTCCCTTACTGATCATCCTCAAAAGAGGCACGGATCACTAGGAAACAACATGAACATATGGCATCATGAGATAAACAGCTCCAGGACTTAGTGAAATCACTAAGTCCCTGAAAACAGACTTAGCAAGTGCACCACTTTGCAAACTTGCACAAGGCACCACACACATCCTAAAAATACATGGGTTGCACCTCTGGAGAGATGACAAAACCCTTAACAAAACACATGTAGAAATCATGGGCATATCATGCACACATTAATCATGGCAAAAATGATAAAAGTGCTAAACGGAGTAACAGATCTGACAATTAACTCAAGTAGCCCTCTTCTAACAGCATTTCGGGCATCAATATGAGCTCAAATGAAAATTATGCAATGGAATGAAATGATTTACTCTCTGAGATGAACATTTTAATATGCTATATGCATGAATCGGAGCTACGGATGCAAAGTTATGGAGCCACGAACATGTGTACATGGACTGAAATTTCTGGGACTGTGTGAAAAAAATCAACCTCTCCGGGACAGATCTAGGGTTTGCACGGATTACGAGGACGGCCGGAATCACTGTAGCGGCCGGAGTTTCGCCGGAGGTGACCGGATCCGAGGCAAGAGGGGCCGGGGGCGCCGGATCCTCGCCGGAGGAGGGAGCTGGCGGCGGGGGCGGCGCGCTGCGCGGCGGC
>NC_041382.1:499991658-500185754 GCF_002162155.2 Triticum dicoccoides | reverse complement strand
GAGGCCAATGGTGGCGTGCCACGTGGCGGCGGACACGGTGGGCGGACGCGTCCGTCGGCGGGGGAGTTGTCCGGCGCGCGCGAGGAGTGGCGGATCTAGGGTTTCGGGGGAAGAAGAAGAAAACGAAGGGGGTCTTTAAATAGAGGTAGAGGGAGCTAGGAGAGTCCAAATGAGGTGCGGTTTTCGGCCACGCGATCGTGATCGAACGATCTAGATGATGGAGAAGGTTTAGGTGGGTTTTGGGCCAAATTGGAGGGGTGTTGGGCTGCAACACACACGAGGCCTTTTCGGTCCCTCGGTTAACCGTTGGAGTATGAAACGAAGTCCAAATGATACGAAACTTGACAGGCGGTCTACCGGTAGTAAACCAAGGCCGCTTGGCAAGTCTCGGTCCAATCCGGAAATGTTTAATCCCCACACACGAAAGAAAGGTAGAAAAGACCACCGGAGGAGAACGAAACGCCGGAATGCAAAACGGACAACAGGGAAAAAGCTCGAATGCATGAGACGAACATGTATGCAAATGCAATGCACATGATGACATGATATGAGATGCATGACAACGACAACAACACACAGAGACAAAAACCCGAACCCGAGAAAATAAATATAACTTAACGCCAGAAACGGCAAGAGTTGGAGTACAAATTGGGAAAGTTACATCCAAGGTGTTACACGTACTATTATGAGTACAGTGATCCAGAAGGTTCAGTCCGCCAATAGCGGACTGACTGAATCTTGCGCTAGCCTTCTAACAGGCTTCGAGGTAAGTAAAAATATGTAAAAATATAACCGCATAGACAGTAGCCCCTGATGCTCTATTTGGCGTTCGGAAAGAATAGCCGAATAGAGGATCTATTAAATTTCGCAGGAGTCTAACAAAAAGAGTCAATATGCGTATGCAGGCTTCGCTGCTATCCATCGCCGCACTGACTGCGGAGGTGGGTGTCCTGAAACAGGACCTCAAGTGGAACGAGCAAGAGCTCGGCCTTGCCAAGCGGCAGCTCGAGGAAAAAGAAGGTAGGAAATACCTTACAGAAAAAGTGCCTATAGAGAGGCATGATTGCAAAAAATAACAGGATTGCACTGCTTATTATAGGGGCCACGACTGAGGTGGCGACCCTCAAGCAAGCGCTGTCCGAGGCCGAAAAGAAAACGGCCGCGGAGCGCACCGAGCAAGAGAAACTTGGGGCTCAGGTCGGCGAGGTGCAGCAAGAGCTTCAGGCTCTCATGAAAAAACATGAGAGTTTGGAGCTTGAGTCAAAGACCCAAGCGTCCGAGCTCGCGGAGGCCCTTGAGACTGCCAAGTCTGCCAAGGCCGAAGCCCAAAAGGCCCTCCAAGAGTTGGAGGAGGTGAAGAAGATAGCAGCGGGTAAGGCATTCTTTATGCAAAGTAGAAATATAAAAGTAAACTACTTGTTACTTACCCGAATCCGGAGTTCTCCAGGGGCATTCGCAGATCTTCCCCGCAGCGTATCCGACGCTGCCGCATTCTACCGAGCTGAAGAGGGCAGCTCGACAGAGAAGGTGTTCTGGTCTCAGTATGCTGAGGCCGGACACCCTGTGCCCTTGAGCGACCAGCTGAAACAGCCGGTCGAGCTCCATAAGGCGGCCGAACAGGCCCTGAAGGGCTTCATAGTTCGGCTGTGGCCCGGAGAGGCCCTGCCTGGGAGCTACTTTGGGCTGGTGCGGCGGCTGGTGGAGGCCTATCCAAGGCTCGAGGTCATCAAGCGCTCCGTCTGCATCGAAGGTGCCCGTCGGGCCCTTGCCCGTGCAAAGGTGCACTTGGGTAAGCTTGACGGTGAGAAGCTTGTGAAGGACGGGCCGCCGCCGGGGAAGGAGCATCGCAAGCCCGAGAACTATTACAAGGATGTTCTTGCGGGTGCCCGCCTTGTGGCGGATGAATGTACCAAGGATGTAATTTTTGAATAAACTCGCTCGTTTTTATCCTGTGCGCTGAAAACTTGTTCATAGACGCTTAAGCAATGCTTGTTGAATTTAAAATATTATTTTCTGTGCGGCCGTTTATCAAAAAATTGAGAGATGGCCAGTCGTCGGCTTCTGCCCCCATGCCACTAGTGCTGGGGTGTTTGGGATAAACCTGAGCGCTCTTTTTCCCATAGTTGGGTCCTTCGAGGGAGGCGCTCAGCACAACGAACCAGGCAATCGGACTATAATGCTTGAACACTCTCACTTAGCCATAGAACTTTATAATTTTAAATTTCGGTGAAGCCCCTAGTTCGGAAGACCGAGTTCGGGGCGCTATCCACGCCTTGGCCGGACAAATCCGGCTCCTCGCTCGAAGCGGCATTAGTCTTTAGGGACTCAAAAAACCTCTCGAACAGCGACCGGTCTCTCGCCTCATCATGACAGTCAGTTTTAGCTTTCTCCACTGAGGTGCTTAACCCAGCTCAACCGGGGCACAATCGCAGTGGTTCTCCTAGTGCTACCTTAGCCGATATAGCGGAACGTAAGGCACCAAAACATAGGATCCGGGCAAACCCAACTATTGACCCAAATCATGATTCGGAGCCGATGCATATAGTGCTATAAGTTCGGGGTGCCGCACTTGTGAAAGTGTAGGGACTTCTCACACCATATTAAAGGGTACTGAAGCCCCTGGCATACTTGCCGTACCACAGTGTACGGGTGCAACATGTCATTAATGAACATATATAAAAGAGAGTAATGCAGAAAATAGACAAAAGCTATGCATTGTTTATATAGAGGCTATTTATCAAAGCCGAACGATACAAATAGTGCGGTAAGCAAAAGATATTGGACTATTCAGTATGTCCTGACCAGGGGCAGGCCGTGGAATTGTATTTAAAACAGGTATACCGCTCGTAACAGAGACCACCTGGGAGTTCCATAATGCGGCATGGCTTGTCTGCCTCCCTGGATTTTGCATCGTTTGTGCGGCAGTCGAATAGCCGAACAGGTCGTCCGAAGTATGGAGTCTTGAGACTAAAAAATTAAATTAAAAAAAGAATCCGGCAGCCCCTAGTACGTTTTAAGCCGTATTTTGGGCGTGCCGTTATTGTGCACCTTCCCCTATGCCCATGGTATTTCAAGGGTGTAGTTATGTACGCGAGGTACTGGTTTCGCTATGTCGCGAAAGCTGGGGTCGGGGCCGCATTGCTACGCTTGCTCAGAGTGTGCCAGGTGGTCGTGCTGTGGGTTACTCCGGGCGCGCTTGGCAGTGTCTGGCTTTTTAATGGCCAGACTGGAGAATTGCCTGAGAAGGCTACTTTGTACCTCCGCTGCGAGAGCCGCCGTATGCTCCTTTGTACGGAGGGAGCGTTCGGTGTTTCCGTTGACCGTAATTACTCCTCGAGGGCCTGGCATCTTGAGCTTGAGATATGCGTAGTGCGGCACCGCATTGAACTTTGCGAGTGCGGTTCACTCGAGCAGGGCGTGATAGCCACTGCGAAACGGGACTATATCGAAGATTAACTCTTCGCTTCGGAAATTGTCCGGGGATCCGAAGACCACATCAAGTGTTACTGAGCCTGTACAGTTGGCTTCTACACCTGGTATAACGCCTTTAAAGGTCGTTCTTGTGGGCTTAATCCTTGAGGGATCTATGCCCATTTTCTGCACGGTATCCTGATAAAGCAGGTTCAGGCTACTGCCGCCGTCCATGAGGACTCTTGTGAGGTGAAATCCGTCGATGATTGGGTCGAGAACCAATGCGGCGAAGCCGCCATGACGGATGCTAGTGGGATGGTCCCTTCGATCAAAAGTGATCGGGCAGGAGGACCATGGGTTGAACTTTGGGGCGACTGGCTCTATCGCGTATACGTCCCATAGCGCACGCTTCCGCTCCCACTTGGGAATGTGGGTTGCGTATATCATGTTCACCGTCCGCACTTGTGGGGGAAATCCCTTCTGTCCATTGCTGTTCGGCAGCTTGGGCTCCTCGTCGTCGCTGTGCAGCCCCTTGTCTCTGTTTTCGGCCCTTAACTTGCCTGCCTGCTTGAACACCCAACAATCCCTGTTAGTGTGATTGGCTGCCTTTCGGGGGTGCCATGTATCTGGCACAAGCGATCGAGTATTCGGTCCAAACTGGACGGGCCCTGAGTATTCTTTTTGAATGGCTTTTTCCGCTGACCGGATTTATAGCCTTTGAATCCGGCATTGACTGCCGTGTCTTCATTGCTGTCGCTGTTAATGCAGCGTTTTTCCTTATTCCGACGTGTCCTGCCACCTTTGTCCTTGGTATCCGAATTACCAGGGTTCTTTGATAAGTTGTTACTGCGAGCTAGCCAGCTGTCTTCTCCTGTGCAAAAGCGGGTCATGAGTGTCGTGAGGGCTGCCATGGATTTCGGCTTTTCCTGTCCCAGGTGCCGGGCAAGCCACTCGTCGCAGATGTTATGCTTGAAGGCTTCTAGGGCCTCTGCGTCCGGACAGTCGACTATCTGGTTTTTCTTTGTTAGGAACCGTGTCCAGAATTGTCTGGCCGATTCTTTTGGCTGCTGAATTATGTGCCTTAAGTCGTCGGCATCCGACGGTCGCACGTTAGTGCCCTGGAAGTTGTCGAGGAATGTGGCTTCCAGGTCCTCCCAAGAACCGATTGAGTCTGCTGGCAAGCTGTTAAGCCAATGCCGGGCCGATCCTTTAAGTTTGAGTGGGAGGTATTTGATGGCGTGTAGATCATCGCCGCGTGCCATGTGGATGTGAAGGAGATAATCCTCGATCCATACCGCCTGGTCTGTTGTGCCATCGTATGATTTGATGTTTACGGGTTTGAAACCCTCTGGGATTTTATGATCCATTGCTTCATTTGTGAAGCATAGCGGGTGTGCGGCGCCTCTGTACTGGGCTATATCACGATGCAGCTCGGAAGAGCTATGTCTGTTGTGTTCGGCCTAGCCGGATTTGTTGTATCCGGAGTGAAGATCATTGTCACATGCCGTAGGGCACCTACGCGATCCGTAGATCGATCTTGTTTGTCTTGCTTTGTCCTCCAGTATGTCTCGCAGGTCGGGCGCATTTTCCCGTGCCTTAGTTGAGCGGCGTCAGGGCATGGCTTGGGTGGAGGCCCGGGAGGCCTCTCTGTCACGACCGCGAGGTGGCCGGTCTGCCATGTCATGCGCTGGTGATGTAGGTGCTTCCTCCTCTGATCGGGGTAGCGGCCTGTGCTTCGGGTAACTCTTGGAGGGGCGTTCGAGTTCATACTCTTCGGCCGCAAGGACTTCAGTCCATCTGTCAGCTAGCAAATCTTGGGCAGCTCTAAGCTGTTGCTGCTTTTTCTTGAGGCTGCTTGCTGTGGCTAAAAGCCTGCGTTTAAAATGCTCTTGTTCGGCGGGGTCTGATGGTATGACGAATTCGTCATCATCAAGGCTTGCCTTGTCTTCGGAGGGAGGCATATAGTTATCATCCTCGACCTCTCGGTCTGCCGCTCTCTCATGAGGGCTGGCTTCTCCATCTTCCTGTGCTGAATCTTGCTGAGGTGGGTGTTCTTCGGCGTTATCCGGGGTAGTATTATCTCCCGTGCCGGAATCACCGTTTTTGCTTTGGCGGGATTTAGAGCGGCGCCGCTGACGCCGGCGCTTTGGCTGTTTCTTGGGGGCGTCATCCCCCACTGTTCCATCGCCATCTCCATCTTTTGGAGTATCCACCATATATATGTCATATGAAGAGGTGGCCTTCCAGTGCCCTACAGGTGCTGGTTCCTGTTCGTCTCCTAAATCGTCGTCCATGACGTCGATGTCTTCGGAGCTAAAGTCAAGCATGTCGGTTAGATCGTCGACAATGGCTACAAAGTGGGTGGTGGGTGGGCTTTGAATTTCCTTATCGTCCGTATCCCACCCTCGCTGACCGTGGTCCGGCCAGGGCTCTCCTGATAAAGGGAGAGACTTAAGAGAATTCAGGATGTCGCCAAAAGGCGAATGCTGAAAGATGCCTGCGGCGGTGAACTCCATTATCGGCTCCCAATCGGATTCGATTGGCAGGGGCGCTGGGGGTTCGGAGTCCGGGGAGGAGTCCGGATCCTCGGAGTCACGGGTGGTGCAGAGTGCGGGGCTAGCGTTCGGCTCGATCGCCTCTGAGATCGCAGCCCCTGAGGCAGCGTCTAACCGCCGATCCTCGATCGGCGCAGTAGGCTCCGAATCAATGGTCGAAACCGATGCGTGTGCGGCCTCCAAGGCGCTGTTCGGCGGCAGAGCTATATCATGCCCATCGAGACAGTGCGGCACGCTTGGCTGTGGCTCGAATCCGTCGAAGATCAAGTCTCTGTGGATGTCAGCCGTGTAGTTTAAACTTCCAAACCTGACTTGATGGCCAGGGGCGTAGCTTTCGATCTGCTCCAGATGGCCGAGCGAATTGGCCCGCAGAGCAAAGCCGCCGAAGACGAAGATCTGTCCGGGGAGAAAGGTCTCACCCTGGACCGTATCGTTGTTGATGATCAAAGGAGCCATCGGGCCTAAAGGTGACGACACAGGGGAACTCTCAATGAAAGCACCAATGTCGGTGTCAAAACCGGCGGATCTCGGGTAGGGGGTCCCGAACTGTGTGTCTAGGCCGAATGGTAACAGGAGGCAGAGGACACTTTGTTTTACCCAGGTTCGGGCCCTCTCGGTGGAGGTAATACCCTACTCCTGCTTGATTTATATTGATGATATGGGTAGTACAAGAGTAGATCTACCACGAGATCAAGGAGGCTAAACCCTAGAAGCTAGCTATGGTATGATTGTTGTGTATGGAGTTGATTGCCTACGGACTACAACCCTCCGGTTTATATAGACACCGGATAGGGTTAGGGTTACATAAAGTCGGTTACAATGGTAGGAGATCTTGAATATCCACATCGCCAAGCTTGCCTTCCACGCCAAGGAAAGTCCCATCCGGACACGGGACGAAGTCTTCAATCTTGTATCTTCATAGTCCAAGAGTCCGGCTGAAGGTATAGTCCGGCTACCCGAACACCCCCTAATCCAGGACTCCCTCAGCGACCTTGTGCTCCGGCTGATCCAGCGAACAGCCGGCCAGCACAAGCTGTCGGCGCCTTGGGAAGGCCCTTTCATCATCAGCAAAGTATTGGGCAACGATTCCTACTACCCGATCGACGCTCAGAAGCCCCGAGCACACAAGAGGGACGACTCCGGCAAGGAGACAGAGCGGCCATGGAATGCAAATCTCCTCCGAAGATTTTACAGTTGATGCAGTATGTACCACGCTACCTTTTGTATTAAAGTACCAAGACTTCAGGCCCCCCGAGACGAGCTCGGGGACTGCCCTCTTTTGTCTGTATGATAAAAATTATGCCTACAAGTATGCTACTCTTTGTCATGCCGCTTGGCACCGGGCTCGACAAGTCGGCCCGGGGACTTGCCGCCTTGCACTATGAAATGCTTCCTGTAGCCGGACAAGTAGTGTGTAACACCTAAACCGTCTTCTCTCAGAAGCCGCAGCTCACAGAGCGACTGTACGGTGGGCAGAGGTAAGGTAGAATGGGTGTTCGCATGAAAAATGGCTAAGGACTCAAAGCGTAGAACATAGCTCAAGATGGCTTCTAGCCTTTCTCGCAAACCGACTCTCGGACAGTCGAATTGTCGTCTTCTATCCAACTTGCTCAAACAATCTTGAAATCGGCTAAGTACTTGCTTTACCAAAGTAGCCTAGCACTTGATCCAGCAACAGTCTGCAGAGCGGCTGTCCGATTGGCAAGGCAGGCAACTAAGAGAAAGCGGCAAAGGAAAAAGCCAAAAGAACAATGAGCAAGAGAAGATAGATATATATATTTACATAACATAGGCCCTTGGCCGAATTGTCGAGTAGAGGTTCAAAATACACCCCGCGGGTGGAATTGTGCGAATTAACAAGTTCTTCAAAGACTACTGAAGCAGATAAAATAAAAGATACAGCGGCAGCTCAGGAGGCAGCAGACGGATTGGGAGGGTCGGAGGAGGCGCCAGCGTCAGGCGTCGGGGCAGCCGGCTGGCTAGTCTCGGCTTGATCACCTCCGGTGGCAGTCGACTCGGTCGCATGAGGCTCGTTGCTGGAGGCGCGGTCGGGCTGAGGCTGGCCGTCTGCTCCGCCTTCTGGTGCCTCCGCCTCACCCCCATCCTCCGCCTCATCCTCCTCCTCGACGCTGGAGCCAATCACCTCCGCCGAGTCTTCGCCGTAGTTTGGGTTCATCCCAAACCACTCCGGTGGTACCTCCTCGCCGTCTTCAGACCGCTCGGGGATGAAGATGCTGGAGTCGGTGTACTCGGCGATCGCCGCAGCATGTTTGACGAGGGCGTCTTCTGCAGCCACCAGCTCCGGCTGGGCCTCCGACCGAAGCGTGGCCAACCGGTCTAGATCCAGCCCCGGGTACCACGCCTTGACGAACTCCAAGGCCCGGCGCGCTCCAGCCCGGGCCGAAGAGCCCTTCCAGGCCTCAAGATGACCAGCCGCGACCTCCAGCCAGTTGACCGTCAGGCTGGGGGTGCGCGGAGCCTGCATATCCGGCCAAAGGGCGGCAATCGCCTGGGCACCAACGCGCTGGAGCCGGCGCAGCATCCGGTGAGCCGGCCGGAGGCGAGCCTCGATGCTCAGGATGTGCTCGTCAAGAGTTCGGGGGGCATCGGCGGCGATCTCTACGCCCTCCGCCCTCCGACCT
This sequence comes from Triticum dicoccoides, assembly GCF_002162155.2. NCBI lineage: Eukaryota > Viridiplantae > Streptophyta > Magnoliopsida > Poales > Poaceae > Triticum > Triticum dicoccoides. The sequence continues at coordinate 500,177,146 of NC_041382.1, read as the reverse complement.
TCACGGTCAGCCTCGATGGCTTGGATGGCGGCCTGCAACTGCCCAGGGAAGAAGTCTGCACAGACACGAAGAAACGAAGAAGCTAGTCAAAAACCAGGAGTCGGCACGATCTAAGTCGGCAACTCGAAGAAAGAAAATAAAGAGACTCACCATCAACAATGTCTTCAATCTCGTGGAAGCCGGAGGACAGCAGCGCCTCCTTGTCAGACCAGGAGGAGCGCTCGCTCGTGAACTCGGCCAAGAGGACGGTTTTCGTCTCCTCCGCCTCCCTTTGCGACTTCACAAGCAGCTCCATCTGCTCTGCCAACTGAGTGGCCAGCAGATCGCGCTCTATGGCGAGCCTGCTGCACTCCTCCCCTTTGGCACACATGGCGGAGTTGGCTTCGCTCAACTGCTGTTGAAGAGCAGCGTTGGCTCCTAAAGAAAAGGAAGAAAGATAACAGTCGTCAATAAAGTAGGTCGCCGGGGAGATCCGGCCCGACTGCTCAGCAGTCGGCCCGAATCTCGGGGACTACAGCCCGCGGGTGCGTCAGCGCGCCCCCACAGAGAAGAAAAAAGGACTTACTCCGGCTCTCCGCCAAGTTGGCGGTCTGCTTGCCTAGCTCTTCAACGTTACGGTTGAAGGCAGTGACGTGGAGGTTGTGGTAATCCCGCGACAAGCATTTCAGACAAAGTTAGTACCCATAAGTTCATCAATTGGAGTTCCGGGCCGCCTGCTCAGCAGCCGGCCTGAAACTCGGGGACTACACCCAGTGGGTGCGCTGGCGCGTCCCCACGAAGAGGACCAAGAAAACAAAGACCAAAGGAAAAAAAACATACCCAAACGGCTGCCCGCGACGCTAGGAACGCCTTGGTGCAACTCTGGAGAGCGTCGCCCTCAGCGCAGAGCTTCGCCTGGACGTCCAGGAGCGCCCGGTTCAGCGGCCCTATGCCGCCTCCTCGCACCCACCCAACAGGTGCGGCGCTCGTCGCTTCGGCGTCTGGGGCCGCCGAGCTGGCGGTGCCGGCTTCCAGGGGGCGGGGTGCCGAAGTCGCCTTCTCCAGACGATGGCGCGTTGGTGAGCCGACTTGGAGGAGTAGCCTCGCCACGGCTTCGTCTTCGGTCAGCGGCACCGGAGGGTCCGCTGGCTGCTCGCCTTGCGCGCCTTCAGACGGCGGCGGAGGCGGCGGCGGAACGTGCGCGTCTGGAGTAGAGGGGTCGCCGCCTTCCCTCTCCTCGATGAGGTTCTCCCCGCCGGCTTCTCCTGTTGGCCCCGTGAGCTCCGGAGGCGGCAGCACAGAGTTCAGCGGGGTGACAAGCAAGGCCGACTGGCGGCGTGCGGCTTCCTCAGCCTGCTGCTTCACCGCGGCGGTGGCTTCGGCCTCCGCTAGTTTCTTCTTAGCGGAGGCCTCCGCCCTGTCGGCCTCCGCCTTCTCCAGGCGGAGGGCCTCTTCTTCGTTGCGCCTCTCCTGCGTATTCTGCTCCGTCGCCTCCCGGAGGTCAGCAGCGGGGTCAATCCGCCGAGTGGTGGCGGACGTCTCCGCTGACCCCATGACGGAGGCGGCGGCGACCCGCTCAAGAGAGAGGGGAGCCCTGAAGAAAGAGGGGCAAGCAGAGACTTAGATAAATCACGAAGAAAGAATAAACTTTGAAGACAGAATACTTACGCGGAGACCAACGACAGCTTCTTCACTTCCTTACGGAAGCGGATGGCCTTCGCGGCTGCCTCGTCCCGCCGGGTCGCCGCAGCCGAGCCCTTGGGCTTGTTCGGCCGACTGCCGAACAAGGTTGGCATGGCCCTGCGCTTCTTCCCGCTGCCTGGAGCGCCCGGCGCGGCAGAAGAGCCCGCGCCAGGCTGGCTGGCTCCTGGCCGATGGCGAGGGGCGACTTCTCCCTCGGCGCTGTCTTCAGGCCAGTCGGCGAAGGTAGCCGAAGGCCTGAAGTCGCCTGTTGTCCCTCCTCCTCCCTCGGCGTCTTCTTCCAGAGACGCCGCCCCCAGATCGGGGTCATTGACGTCGCTCTCCGCCCGGTCGGCGACGAACTCACGGGCCGGCCCCGAGGTGCCGGCTGGTGGATGAAGAAGGGGATTCTAATCAAAGCTGACTAGTCAAAACAAAACCCGGCAAGAAGAAGACAATCTAAAGAAAGAAAAGAATGGCGACTCACCACGGGCGGGGGGTTGGCGCGGGAGTACGGCTCCTTGCCGAATCGCCAGTCCTCCGGGAGCCTGCTGTCCGAGAGGTAGTTCACCATGAGGGCCACCTCTTCGTGAGGCATGTCCTTGGTGCACATCCGACTCGAGTCGCGGCGCCCACTCATCTGGCATATCATGTGAGGGCGGCCTTGGAGTGGGAGAACTCGGTGCGAAATGAAGGCGGCCAGCAGGTCCGGACCAGTCAAACCCTCCGACTACGTCAGCTCTCGGAGTCGCGTGATGGCGCCGGCTCCCGCAGGCGTCAGCGACCTGGCCCGGTACGACCAGTTGGGCAGTCTCCCAGCCGGCGGGCCGGCTTTGAAAGCCGGCAAATTGACCCAGTCGCCCCTCGTGGCGACGTTCCTGACGTAGAAGTAGGATCTCTGCCACATCTTCATCGACTTTATCAGCAAGATGGAGGGGAAGGGGTTGTCGGCTACTAACCTTCGCACGGCGATGAAGGCGCCGCATTGAGCCGGCACGCCCGCGGCCTAGGTGCCGAGCTTGGAGAAGAAGAACTCCCCCCAGAGCTCGAGGGTGGGGAGGACTCCGAGGAAGCCTTCGCACAAGGCCACGAAGGCGGACAGCAGCACCACTGTGTTGGGGGTGAGGTGGTGCGGCTGGAGGCCATAGAACTCCAAGAAAGACCAGAAAAAGCTGCTCGCCGGCCGCCCCAGCCCGCGCAGGCAGTGCGAGCGGAAGATGACCCGCTCTCCCTCCTGCGGGGTGGGGGAAATCTCCCCCTCCGGCGCAAGACGCACCTGCACGCGATCCTCACCGGGAAGCTGACGGGTCCGGTGGAGGAACTCAATGTGGTCTTCATGAACCTCGGAACCGTCCCACGTGCCGGAACGCACTGGGGGAGGCGCGGCAGCGGAGGAAGAACTCATCGCGAGCTGTCACCGTAGCGTTCGCCGGAGCTTGGGCGTGCGGCGGAGCGAAGAAGAGAAGAGGAAGGAGGAGTGCGAGGAGCGGCAAGGAGGAAGAGACAAGGATTAGTGGGAAGGAGGGGCGCGCGTGTCCCCCCCTTCCCCCTACTTATAGCCTTGTGGGCTGCGAAGCCGAGGGGGCGGATGTGGCGATTTACTGCGCCCACAACCCCACGACCCCCACGATCCACGTAAAGTTACTGCGCGCAGTAACTCCACTGGAATCCCAACTGTCCACCGGGGCCGCAGCGGATCCGCTCGGGCGCCGAGGCGCGGTAGTGGCGGGCCCCGCCTGTGGGCCTGTCCCGTCGCCCGCGTGGGCTGGCAGGACGGCCTAGCCACGTTCCCTCGCGTGACAGGCCAAGAACGGGCGGCGGCCTGGAGGCTTAGCTAGCACGCCACTTAAAATCCCGCCGCGACGTTCAAAATACCGAGCAAGTCGAAATTGAGTGAAGTCCGAGTTGAGTAAGTCCGACTCCTTCTAGACGGCCCGACAGAAGTCAATCAAGACCATGTGTTGAGCACCCGGAAAGAGAAACTGCTGAGGCTTCTCGGCCGATCGTCCGTGGTGCCTCACCAGCTTCGAGGACTACTGTTGGAGTAATGGGCCACGGGTAGGCCAACCCGAGTCCCATGACCTTTCAAGACATCGGGGCAGGCTGCGCCCCTCAAGACCCCAGGGCAAAGAGCCGTCCCCTGAGGAGTCGACGGTAGGGCGGCCGACTGCCCGCTCACGGCCGGGTTCCAGGGACGACTTCTAGAGAAGCCGGCTTTGGGGAGTCGGCCGGCGACTCCAGCAAACCCATGACCTCATCAAAGGGGACGGGGCAGAGGCGTGGCTACAGTGAAGCCCACTCCCGCCCCTTACCAAGGGCAGGCATGGCCACAACACGCCGTACCCGGGAAGATCTCCATGCGGCATGGCACTGTTGCCCGGCCGGCCCTGACATCAGCACCACAGTACCAAGTCCTGCGCCCATGATGGCTTGTCTGTACGGCCTGGAGGCAGCGGGGCCCACCAGTCAGCGAGACCTCGGGAGACGGCGGGAGAACCGCCAGTCGGACCAGTCGGGAGTCGGCCCTGGGGAGTCGGCCGAGCCCTCCCCCGGGGCCCACGCGCCATTAATCAAGATGAGATGGGGAGTGGCCACAGTGATCGCCCGCCAGGCGGCGGGGCTGTTGCCACGACCCCATGACCAAGCCTGCATCATCAGAAGCATGGCTACAGTAATCAGCGGCCGGCAAGACCCGCCCGCGGTGGACGCGGCCTGTCGGCTCCGTACCAGACCAGTCAGCGGGGCCCACCAATCGGCGGGCCCCAGCAGTCGGCGGAGAAGTCGGAGGTCGGAGGCACTGACAGCGGGGCCCGCGCCCAGTCGAATTACCATTGTACACCTGGGGGTAGGCCTATATAAGCCCCCCAGGGCACCCATGCAAGGGGTTGGATCCCAGTAGTTCTAGACCATACCATATAGAAGGAGAGAGCTAGCCTTGCCCTCTTCTACCACCAAAAACAGCTCAAGGAGCAACCGTGTAAACACTTGGCCATAGTGATCATGCAGAGACCCCGCAGAGCAGCAGTAGGGTTATTATCTCCCCGAGAGCCCCGAAGCTGGGTAAGATTCGCCGGCGTGCATGTCTTCGCCTCATCCCGTTTCCAGGCACCGACGACGTTCTACTCGCCCCCACCATGATAAGCCATCCGTTGGCATATGTCGCACCAAACCCCCGACATTGAAATTCGTCATCACTTTCTCAGAGATCATGTCATGAAGGAAGATATTGATATCATACACGTCAACACTGAAGAGCAACTGGCAGATATCTTCACAAAGCCCTTGGATGAGAAAAGGTTTTGCAAGTTACGGTGTGAGATAAATATCTTGGAATCCTCAAATGTCATGTGATTAGGCACACTTCCTAACACTTGTGCATGTTGATGACTTAGATGTGCAACAGACGAAGTAACGTATGTCTTCAATCAATGAAGACTTGCATTCTAAGTGTGAATACATTAACGTGGAATTTGACTTCGGAGTGCCACGATAATTGTGCGCCGTGTCTGGGTCTAATACTTCCTATACAATGGGTAACGCCACCACCAAATTCTTCCCTAAGAAGTGTTTTTCACATGGCGTTACATTTGCAAAGTCTTCACTTTCTATTTGTCTTCAATGTTAACATGGCTTCACGTTTATCTTCAACGCACTGATTTGGTTTCTGTCCTCTACAACATTCACTTATAGCTATGACTTCTTGCTGAATCTTTTGAACTAAGTGAATGTGATCGGACCCTAACCCCTCTATGCTTCTTTCCTAAGTCTATCTATCCAAATCATATGCATTCTATTGACATTGTCAAAATGTCTTCTCTGCGTCCTTGTCAGTAGAAGACACAGAGACAAACATTAATCCGTTTTCAATGCTAAATCCTTCCACCTGAAACCCGGAGAAGTGGGAACAACCACCCGACAATCCAGGCATGCGTGGGAACGTGGAACAACCTCTAATGTGTTGCATAATAGCCACATGTCCTTCAGATGTGAACCACCAGGGGCACCTATGTAATAACACTATGCCGTCCCTGTCCCCATAAATACACGCCTCACCACAGTCATTATCTCTTCTTCCACTCTCGCACAAACCCTAGCGCCACCGCTAGCCCTCGACGACGCTGACGACGAAGCGCTTAGCTGCCGCAACCTCACCGACGCCGTCCTCACGCCGGTCGCGGACATCGTCTTCTCCGCCGTCGCCGTAGGTGTCCTCCGTCGCCAGGTTAGGGCACAGACGATCGAACTGCTTGACCTCCTCTCCCACTCCGTCTAGCAGTTCCTCGTGTGGTAAATAAAACCTCCTTTTTACAGTCCTTTTGATTCGATAGATTCATCCTTTTCAACCACAAGTAGTTTCTGTTCACACAAGTTGTATCTATCTCATACTGCATCTCATAACATGCCTAGTATATTCACTTATGCTTCACAAAGTAGTTAGATTCCTCACTTGTACTTATTCGTGGATTCGTACAAATCTGGAACCAACTCTCTACCTATGAGTGAATGTCTTCGCACTATGAGGTCAATGTCTTCTAAACTGATTTATCTTCAAAAATCTTCTGAGAATGCATATGACCTCTTCCCCTTCCCTCGCGCTCTAATGCTATCACAGGTACATGTCCGTGGGAGAATCCCTTGGTTCTCATAGTCTGCATTCATTTGCAGAGTTCTTACAGCATCATATAAATTCTCCTGAAGCTAGTTCTTGTCTGACCAGTAGACGGAAGACCTTGATAGTTTTGAAGCCTTTCAGTCTAAACTTCATGGCCACAGAGAAATCTTCAAGGAAGGGTGGCAGACAGAATCGTGGAAACACCTCAAGAGATTTGGCTCCTGACCTCTATGAGCTGTACAAGACATATCCAGAGGAGGACTACAATCAGCGGAAAACCCGAATCCAATGGATTCGAAGATATTGGGCAGAACAATGGTTCAAGTACAGGTTCATGACCCAGGAGTATGCTGAGAAGAATGCCATCAAGCGACCGTGGGGAGACATCCTTTACAGAAATCTTCAACCCAGATCCAGAGCTGAAGCCATTGAACAAGGCTTCTATCCTTGCATGGTATATGGACCACAGCCTGCAGATGCAGACCCATCGTCATTGTTATGGTGTCGTGACGACAATCTGTTCAAGCGCAACCTTCAGTTTTCTAGGAACTCGGACAAAGAAAACAAGAAGTCACGGGGATTAGACTTCAATCCAGGTCCCTCTGCTCCTCGTGCCGATGGCTCACGCGAAGCTGAACCCAATCTTGTTGGGCCCTTCTACAACCTAGAAGGTCTCATCACTCATATTATGGTTCAAGGAACCGCCGTGGATGAACCTGCAGACGATGCTGATTCTGACGAAGCGCCTGCACCACCGAAGCCAAAGAAGCTAAAGAAACCTAAAGCTTCGAAGCATTCCTCAACACCAAAGATTTCACGGGCGAAGCCTCTGGCCACTGCACCTCCTGAACACAGTGTGCAGTCTGAAGATCTGTCACACATCTCCAAGACCTCCAAAGTGACGATGCCCATGCAACCCACCAGACAAGCACTAACCCCTACTGCTGTTCTGCGCAACGAGAATGACGCCATTGATCTGTCCAGCGACGACGACCTTGGCGATGACGCTCTTGAGTAGTTGATCAAGAGCAAGCAAGAGGCAGAAATCTTCAATGACCTTCCTCTCTTTGATGTTGAAATCATCAACACGTTCATTGATGAGTGGTTTGACAGCCCAAATGTTAGCTTTGATGATCTTCAACTTCCCATTGGCCTCAGCGTCGCCTTCCACGGAGCCATTGCTGCTGAGCTGGCTCTAGCTCAGAAAATTGTTGAGCTGAAGCATAAGATAGATTATGAAAAGGCTCAGTTCAAGAAGCATATGGCCAAGCTCAATGTTGAAGATATTCAGAACTTCCAGGTCATGATGTATGAGCTCAAGGAAGCATTCCGAACCAAACACAAAGAATCCAAAGGTTCCCATGAGCGCATGAAGGATCTTGCTGCTAAATGTGTTCAGGGATACAATGAAGCTGAAAAGCGCAAGGCTTTGGGGCGACCAGGCATCGACCCCAGAATGGCGGCCAAGAAGAAGAAGAAGCCAGCTGTGGCAGAACCCGAAGCACCAAGGCAGGAAGTACATCCAATTGTCTTCCCAGCCAGTATGACAGGCTCGAAGCCTAAGGTCCCCACAGTGGCTTCAGAACTGAAGAAAACAAGGGCAGCTGAAGCTGAAGCCAGAAAGCGCAAAACCAAGGCCACCACTGATGATGCTCCTCCAACTAAGAAACGCAAAACCAAGAAGAGAGATCGGGCTGCTCCCACAAAGCCCCTTGTGGTCGAGCCAATCTCAGTGGCTCGTCCTGCGTCTGAAAATCAAGAACGCCAAGTGGTAGTTCATGAGCCAGCTTCCACAGAGGCTCATGAAGCTGAAGACAATCCAGCTGTTGACCCCACCGCAGTTGAAGACATTAGTCCTCACGACAATGTTGAAGATGATGAAGTCCTTCCTTAGATCGAGCACCAGTTGGTATCATCGCCTGTGCTCATGCACAGCAAACTCATCAGCATTGGTCGTCCTCTGACGCCAACTGCTCAGGATGCATCATGGGCTGATCACCCACAATGACAAGACACCCCAAGTTCTCCCCAACCACAAGTCACCTCACCCGTGCAAGATGACGATGACTTTGAGGCCCAGCAAACTCCATCTCCGCAACCGTCGCCAGCATTACGCAGGCTTCGCAAAGGACCGAGGCCCCAATTCACTCCCACTATGCATGTGTCAGAGTCTGAAGCCAAAATCTCTAAAGACATTCCGGCTGCATTAGCCGATGAAAGAGAAGAACCAAGAGTTGAAGCAGATATCATTGCTACACCCCCGTCTTACCAAGATGTTGTTCTCGAGGAGAACGTGTCCGACCCTCCAGCTCCTGAACTGGAGGTTAACAATCTTGAGGCAGCCACCAACATCAACACTGAAGCCAATGACGTTGTCATGGCTGAAGCTAATGTGGTGCCTGAAGCCACTGCTGAAGCACCTGAGATGCAAGCACCTGAAGCCAATGTAGCCCCTGAAGCCCATGTCAACGACAATGCCAATGCTCCTATTCCCCCTCCAAGACCTCACACCATTGAGCTGGCATTTGATCGTGGTCAGCCTGTTATGGTCCGATGGCCCATTCTAACTCCTCCACCTGCGGCGGGTCCATAATTTGACTATCATGTTGAGCACAGACCTCCCGTACAGAAGCCCAAGCCAAGACTTCCACGATTCCCAGGCACTGCAGCTTCACCTGGGGTCTTCAATGTGAATGGCTTCATGGCACATAACACCTTCTTCAACAGCGCCAAGAACCCTTATACCAAACCTCGCATTTCATCAGATCGGTTCTGGAGCTATCAGCAGCGCAGCTACTATTCCTTCGTCTTATACAATCAAGGGCGCATATTTCCACATATGCGTCTCGACACTGAAGCCATAGCTGCTCTGCCCTGCCTTGAAGAAGCGTTGGATTGTTTCAGAGACGCTGGACTTCTGTAGTTTGTCACAGATAAGGAATATTGGAATGAAGAGCTTCTGCTACAGTTCTATGCAACTCTTCACATTTGAGGCTACAACAGGGATCCAAAGACTTGGGTCCTTGAGTGGATGACAGGCAATGTCCGTCACGAAGCCAAAGCTCCTGATATCATTGAGCTCACAAGCATGCCCACTCCTGGTGAATACTATGAGCCAGGTTATCAACAACACCAGAATGTTTTGGAAAGCATTTTTCAGAAGCCAGAACCCAACATGAGTCAAATGCTGAGCATGATGAAGCCTTTGCCTCACGACGCTGAATACCCGTCTAAATTCTTTGTTGAAGACCTAGAGTATCTGCCTCGCACCATTTACCATATCATCAGAAAGACTCTATGGCCTGTCAAAGGACATTCATCTGCAGTGAAGCTTGAAGGAGCAATGAAGACTTTGGTTTTCTATATCTTCAATGGCATTAGCTTCAATGCTCAAGACTTCTTCATCAGACAGTTGGCTGCATCTGGCTCTGACATTTTTGGTCTGAAGTTCTATGCTCCATGGGTAATGTGAGTTATCAAGCTTTACTCTGCCATTAACTATCAGCCGTCTGCGCGCAATCATCTTGTCTTCTTGCCAGAGGTTGATCTGTCTGTTGAAGCTATTTACCCAAAGCCTGCTAAGGATCCCATTTATCTTCACAATGTTGATCACCAAAGCTTCACCCAGCCCATTGAAGGAGTTCAGGCAGTCTCGCGCGTTTATCCCTTGGCTGGCAACACACGCGCCCCTCGCGCTCAAACTGACGCCACTGGTAGCACCATTGCACAAATGCCTCAAAGGCGATCTCGTGTTCTAAATGACCGAGAGCTTCTCGTCGTGCTACACCAGAAACAGGACAAACATCATGACTGGCTTAAGCGTCAGATGCAAAGCCTCTTGGTGGATGTCAACCGCATTCGCAATCTTGCCACCAAGAATGCCTTTGTCACTCATGAAACCTGTCAGATGTCGTGGAAGAGTTTGACATTGCTTAGTGCTGAAGCTGATCTGCAAGACGATGGCTTCACCGAACGATTCAAGTTTGACTCAACTCCTCCCAGGAATGCTCACTTGCGTCAGACTCCCTCACTTGAAGACTCTGACTATTTGTCCTCAGCTGCGACAGTGAATGCCAGAGTCACTGATGACCAAGATGATGCAACTTCACCCCTCCAACTTCAGCGCGTGTCAACACTGCACCAAGCTCTTCTGCACCACCGGACCTCAACGACGACCCTGCTGCCTCGCCTGCACCTCATGGGAACGAGTAGGCGCTCTATGTCTTAAAACCTTTTTGGTCCTTACTAACAGAAGGGGGAGAAGCATATGAGTTGATAGTCTTCAAGCGGGTCCATATGGGTGGTTGATTTACCTTTTGCTACTTTTGCCAAGTGCTTACAACTCTTGCTTACTTTTTGATACATTTGGTTCTTTGAGTTGTAACACTTAAACTCGATGGTCGTCTGCTACTTATTTGCTATTCTGTGATGCGATGATAAATTCCGCATGTGCGATGATAAATTCCGCACTTAGGTCATTTTGCAGACGTCCATTTTTCATTATGCATGTCATTATGTTTGTTACATCATATCATGCATGATGAATTGTCATCATAGGTTGAAGAGGATCTCCACAAGTACAACCTGCCATTTGCATTTGCATTCCAAGAGCAAATTACTTATATGCACATCTTCAGGGGGAGCCTTTGCAACTTATGAAGACAATACCCTATCCTTTACAATTTCACATATTTTATTCCCCATTGAAAACTTCAACCAGTTTGTCATCAATCACCAAAAAGGGGGAGATTGTAAGTGCATCTAGTGCCACCCCTAGTTGGTTTTGGAGTATTGACGACAAACCTGGTTGAGGGACTAATGTGTTTGTGAGAATTGCAGGATAACACAGGTAGAAGTCCCTCATTGATTCGGTTTTCCTACCAGAGATGACCCCTAAAAATGTATGAAGACATTGAAGTCAAAGGTGGGATGTGAAGACATTCACATTTAAGACTATGACAAGAGAAGACATCGTGTGAAGACTATGGAGCGCGAAGACTTAGTTGTTTCGTTGTTCTTTTTTTCTTCTTCGTTGAGTCATGGGAACCACCGTACTATTAAGTGGGGTCCAAGAGAACCAGTCAGAATGACTGAAGTGATGCTTAACCAAAATCCCATGTCTTCGAGCGAAGACAATGGGAGCAAATCTTATCCAGAGCTGGATAACTCAGCTTTGCTTGTAGCCCAAGTAAAGTTGATGTGTGTGTTTGAAATCTGACCGTTGGAACACGTGTCAGTTCCTTAGTGACCCAGGGTCATTTCGGACAAATCAGGTCGGGTTGCCTAGTGGCTATAAATAGCCCACCCCCTACAACCATAAACGGTTGGCTGCTCAGAGTTAGTGTACGGCTTTTGTCGTTTGAGAGCAATCCACCTCGAAGCCTTTGAGAGAGAATTCCTTGCGAGGATAAAGCCCTAAACACCCAGAGCCAAAGAGTGTTAGGCATCACTTAAGTCTCCCTGTCTGTGTGATCTGAAGACTTATTACACTTGAGGACTGTGAATCCTCCAGCCGGTTAGGCGTCGCGTTCTGAGCATCCAAGAGTCATTGTGGATCGCCGGTGAACGAAGTCTGTGAAGGTTTGGAAGTCTGCCTTGAAGACTTACCAGAGTGATTGGGCGAGGACTGGGTGTCCTTAGCTCAAGGGGAATAAGGTGAAGACACGGTCTTCTGAGTTGAATCTCAGCCTCCCTAACCAGACGTACAGTTGTCACAGCAACTGGAACTGGTCCAACAAATCATTGTCTTCAACGAGTCACTGGTTCTATCTTTCCCATCTCTTTTTTTGTAGTTGGTCCTTGTGAAGTCATTGTCTGTTTGCATTATCTTTTGTCTTCACTGAGTGACTGCTTGTTCTGATTGGCTTCATACTATCTTCCTATCTGATCTATACTGCCTAGCTGCCATTAGTCGTTGTGCTTTCACTTCATTGAATACTTGACTATGGCTTGCTTAGTGTAGTCTACCTTCCGTTGCATGGTAATAGGTTTATTTCTATCGTTTGTCTTCGAAACTCCCATGTTTTGAAGACTTTCTTAAAAATCGCCTATTCACCCCCCTCTAGTCAATCACTAGCACTTTCATTTATGTTAAACAAAAAACTCAGTTTGTTAAAAACGTTATTTGTTAAAACACTTCCTTTACCCAAGTAAACTGGGGGCTCTTAAATTTGTACGAGCCGTTCTATAATAATTGTTTTCTTCCTACTTGTTGCAAAGTCTTTTTCTACCACTCCTTTCTCGATTCGAGTGTGTGGTCAATAGCCGGATAGCCTATTTTCTCTCTAATGCCGCTCGAGTTTAGTTCGCTAAACTAGCCTAACAAGCAGTACTCCGCCTTCGGGATAGGAGGTTGCAGCCGTAGGCTGACCCGCTTGAAGTCTTGAGATCGGATGTGTCATATTAATGCACGACATAAGCACAAAAATAAGAACAATTTTCGGATTGGCACCAAATGACTTGATTTAGTTCGGGCGTAGTTCGGGCGTAATGCTTTTACTGAAGTTTTTGGTTTTCCAAGCCTATGGCACTTTTAAACTATTTGTGTGTTTCCAGCATAAGTCTTGCTGTGCAACGCCGGACACCTTTAGAGATTCGGCAAAACACTCTAGGATATTGCTATATATGCATCGGTTTCAAATTGTGTCTTTGGTCAATAGTTGGGCTACCCGGCTCCTGTGCTTGCCTCCTACGTTTCGCTTTGTTCGGCTAGGTGTGCGAAGGGAGAATGCTACCTCTTGAGCACTGCGTTGGATTTCCCCGAAGAGGAGAGGATGGTGCAGCAAAGTAGCGTAAGTATTTCCCTCAGTTTTTGAGAACCAAGGTATCAATCTAGTAGGAGGCTACGCGCGAGTCCCTTGTACCTACACAAAAACAATAGCTCAATGCAACCAACGCGCTTAGGGGTTGTCAATCCCTTCACGGTCACTTACGAAAGTGAGATCTGATAGAGATGATAAATAATATTTTTGGTATAGAGATGCAAAGTAAAAAACTAAATGCAAAGTAAAAAGCAAAGAAATAATAAAGTGATGGAGATTGATATGCTGAGAAAGAGACCCGGGGGCCATAGGTTTCACTAGTGGCTTCTCTCAAGAGCATAAGTATTCTACGGTGGGTGAACAAATTACTGTTGAGCAATTGACAGAATTGAGCATAGTTATGAGAATATCTAGGTATGATCATGTATATAGGCATCACGTCCGAGACAAGTAGACCGACTCCTGCCAGCATCTACTACTATTACTCCACTCATCGACCACTATCCAGCATGCATCTAGAGTATTAAGTTAAAAACAGAGTAACGCCTTAAGCAAGATGACATGATGTAGAGGGATAGTTTCATGCAATATGATAAAAACCCCATCTTGTTATCCTCGATGGCAACAATATAATACATGCCTTGCTGCCCCTTCTGTCATTGGGAAAGGACACCGCAAGATCGAACCCAAAGCTAAGCACTTCTCCCATGGCAAGAACAACCAATCTAGTAGGCCAAACCAAACTTATAATTCGAAGAGACTTGCAAAGATAACCAATCATACATAAAAGAATTCAGAGAAGATTCAAATATTGTTCATAGATAGACTTGATCATAAACCCACAATTCATCGTCTCAACAAACACACCGCAAAAAGAAGATTACATCGAATAGATCTCCACAAGAGAGGGGGAGAACATTGTATTGAGATCCAAAAAGAGAGAATAAGCCATCTAGCTACTAAATATGGACTCGTAGGTCTGAAGTAAACTACTCACACTTCATCGGAGGGGCTTGGATGATGATGTAGAAGCCCTCCGTGATCGATGCCCCTTCCGGCAGAGCTCCGGAACAGGCCCCAAGATGGGATCTCATGGATACAGAAAGTTGCGGCGGTGGAATTAGGTTTTTGGCTTCGTCCCCGATCGTTTAGGGGTACGTAGGTATATATAGGAGGAAGAAGTACGTCAGTGGAGCTTCGAGGGGCCCACGAGGCAGGGGGGCGCGCCCTAGGGGGGGCGCCCTCCACCCTCGTGACCGCCTCGTGGCTTTCTTGACGGAGGGTCCAAGTCTCCTGGATCTTATCTGATGAGAAAATCACGTTTCCTAAGGTTTCATTCCGTTTGGACTCCGTTTGATATTCTGTTTCTCCGAAACACTGAAATAGGCAAAAAAACGGCAATTCTGGGCTGGGCCTCCGGTTCATAGGTTAGTCCCAAAAATAATATAAAAGTGGAAAATAAAGCCCAATATAGTCCAAAACAGTAGATAATATAGCATGGAGCAATAAAAAATTATAGATACGTTGGAGACATATCAAGCATCCCCAAGCTTAATTCCTGCTCGTCCTCGAGTAGGTAAATGATAAAAAGAGAATTTTTGATGCGGAGTGCTACTTGGCATAATTTTAGTGTAATTCTTCTTAATTGTGGTATGAATATTCAGATCCGAAAGATTCAAGACAAAAGTTCATATTGACATAAAAATGATAATACTTCAAGCATACTAACTAAGCAATTATGTCTTCTCAAAATAACATGGCCAAAGTAAGTTCATCCCTACAAAATCATATAGTTTAGTCATGTTTCATTTTCGTCACACAAGAATGCTCTCATCATGCACAACCCCGATGACAAGCCAAGCAATTGTTTCATACTTTAGTAATATCAAACCTATAAACTTTCACACAATATATGAGTGCGAGCCATGGACATAGCACTATGGGTGGAATAGAATATAATGAGGGGGGTTATGTGGAGAAAAAAAAGGAGAAAGTCTCACATCAACGAGGCTAATCAATGGGCTATGGAGATGCCCACCGATTGATGTTAATGCAAGGAGTAGGGATTGCCATGCAACAGATGCACTAGAGCTATAAATGTATGAAAGCTCAACAAAAGAAACTAGTGGGTGTGCATCCAACTTGCTTGCTCACGAAGACCTAGGGCACTTGAGGAGGCCCATTGTTGGAATATACAAGCCAAGTTCTATAATGAAATATTCCCACTAGTGTATGAAAGTGATAACATGAGGGACTCTCTACTATGAAGATCATGGTGCTACTTTGAAGCATAAGTGTGGTAAAAGGATAGTAACATTATCCCTTCTCTCTTTTTCTCTCATTTTTTGGGCCTTTTGCTTTTTTACGGCCTTTCTCTTTTTTTGGGCCTTCTCTTTTTTTATGGCCTCTTTTTTATCCCTCACTTGGGACAATGCTCTAATAATGATGATCATCACACTTCTATTTATTTACAACTCAATGATTACAACTCAATACTAGAACAAAGATGACTCTATTTGAATTCCTCCGGCGGTGTACCGGGATATGCAATGAACCATGAGTGACATGTATGAAAGAATTATGAACGATGGCCTTTCCACAATTACTATGTCAACTACATGAAAGAATTATGAATGATGAATGTGTCATGATGAACGGAATGATGGAAAGTTGCATGGCAATATATCTCGGAATGGCTATGGAAATGCCATAATAGGTAGGTATGGTGGCTGTTTTGAGGAAGATATAAGGAGGTTTATGTGTGAAAGAGTGTATCATATCACGGGGTTTGGATGCACCGGCGAAGTTTGCGCCAACTCTCAATGTGAGAAAGGGCAATGCACGGTACCAAAGAGGCTAGCAAGGATGGAAGGGTGAGAGTGCGTATAATCCATGGACTCAACATTAGTCATAAAGAACTCACATACTTATTGCAAAAATCTACAAGTCATCAAAAACCTCGGCACTACGCGCATGCTCCTAGGGGGATAGCTTGGTAGGAAAAGACCATCGCTCGTCCTCGACCGCCACTCATAAGGAGGACAATCAAATAACACCTCATGTTTCAAATTTGTTGCATAACGTTTACCATACGTGCATGCTACGGGACTTGCAAACTTCAACACAAGTATTTCTCAATTTCACAACTACTCAACTAGCATGACTTTGATATTATTACCTCCATATCTCAAAACAATCATCAAGCATCAAACTTTTCTTAGTATTCAACACACTCATAAGAAAGTTTTATTATTAATCTTGCATACCAAGCATATTAGGATTTTAAGAAAATTACCATGATATTAAGACTCTCAAAATAATCTAAGTGAATCATGAGAGATCAATAGTTTCTATAAAACAAATCCACCACCGTGCTCTAAAAGATATAAGTGAAGCACTAGAGCAAAACTATAAAGCTCAAAAGATATAAGTGAAGCACATAGAGTATTCTATCAAATTCCAAATCATGTATGGCTCTCTCAAAAGGTGTGTACAACAAGGATGATTGTGGTAGACTAACAAGCAAAGACTCAAATCATAAAAGACTCTCCAAGCAAAATACATATCTTGTGGTGAATAAAAATGTAGCTCCAAGTATAGTTACCGATAGAAGTAGACGAAAGAGGGGATGCTTTCCGGGGCATCCCCAATCTTTGGCTTTTAGGTGTCCTCATATTATATTGGGGGTTCCATGGGCATCCCCAAGCTTAGGCTCTTGCCACTCCTTGTTCCATAATCCATCAAATCTTTACCCAAAACTTGAAAACTTCACAACAAAAAACTTAAAGTAGAAAATCTCGTGACCTCCGTTAGCGAAAGAAAACAAAAGACCACTTCAAGGTACTGTAATGAACTCATTCTTTATTTATATTGGTGTTAAACCTACTGTATTCCAACTTCTCTATGGATTATAAACTATTTTACTAGCCATAGATTCATCAAAATAAGCAAACAACACATGAAAAACAGAATCTGTCAAAAACAGAACAGTCTGTAGTAATCTGTAGCTAGCGCAAGATATGGAACCCCCAAAATTCTAAAATAAATTTCTGGACGTGAGTAATTTATATATTAATCATCTGAAAAAAGAATTAATTAAATATCACTTTCCAAATAAAAATGACAGCAGTTCTCGTGAGCGCTAAAGTTTCTGTTTTTTACAGCAAGTTCAACAAGACTTTCCCCAAGTCTTCCCAACGGTTCTACTTGGCACAAACACTAATTAAACACAAAAAACACAACCAAAACAAAGTATAGATAAATTATTTATTACTAAACAGGAGCAAAAAGCAAGGAATAAAAATAAAATTGGGTTGCCTCCCAACAAGCGCTATCGTTTAACTCCCCTAGCTAGGCATAACAAGCAAGGATAGATCTAGGTATTGCCATCTTTGGTAGGCAATTCTTCAATGAGGCATATATCTCCCTTAGGAATTTATTTATTTCTAGTGATTACCAAACACTTGGGCACAAGATCGACAAATTCATTTGTAGCAATTGGTTCCTTAATGATAGCAAAAAGATTGGGATGAATACTTATAGATTTAAGATCCGCAGTTTCCTTACTAGACGATTCACCCTTATTTTTAGGAACATACATAATCTTGGCAATTTTAGTAGGAGGACTTGGAGTATTCTTTACAGAAGAAAAAGTGGTTCCCAAGTTTGTAATGATACCCTCAAGTTTATCGATTCTAGTGGAATCTAGATTTATTTTCTCATTAACTATGGGTTCCGTTTCCTTAATATTTTTCAAAGTCATTCCTACCCTAGATCCATATTGGGTAATTTGATTGTGGATCTTTTTATCTAGATTTTCAATTAATTCAATGGTAGCAACTTTATTTTCAATAATTTCAAGTCTTTTCATAACATTCTCCAAAGTTAACATAGTTCCATTAACCAAAAGAGGTGGTGAGCCAAATAAATCTAACATAGCATTATAAGAATCAAAAGTATGGCTACCCTAGAAATTCCCTCCGATAATGGTATCAAGGATATATCTATACCAAGGACTAGCACCTACATAAAAATTGCGGAGAAGAACTGAAGTAGATTGCTTCCTGGTAGATCTATTTTTAGCATTGCAAATTCTATACCAAGCATCTTTTAGATTTTCTCCCTCCCTTTGTTTAAAATTTAGAACTTCATTCTCGGGAGACAACAGAGAAGATATGAGACTAGCCATGATGACAAGCAAACAAACTAACACACAAGCAAACAAAAAGCAAACGGGCAAAAAGAGGCAAATAGAGAGGGAGGATAGAGAGAGAGAGGGCGAATAAAACGGCAAGGGTGAAGTGAGGGAGAGGAAAATGAGAGGCAAATGGCAAATAATGTAATGTGGGAGATAGGGATTGTGATGGGTACTTGGTATGTTGACTTTTGCGCAGACTCCCCGTCAACGGCGCCAGAAATTCTTCTTGCTACCTCTTGAGCACTGCGTTGGATTTCCCCGAAGAGGAGAGGATGATGCAGCAAAGTAGCGTAAGTATTTCCCTCAGTTTTTGAGAACCAAGGTATCAATCCAGTAGGAGGCTATGCGCGAGTCCCTTGTACCTACACAAAAACAATAGCTTAACGCAACCAACGCGCTTAGGGGTTGTCAATCCTTTCACGGTCACTTACGAAAGTGAGATATGGTAGAGATGATAAATAATTTTTTGGTATAGAGATGCAAAGTAAAAAGTAAAAGCAAAGCAATAATAAAGTGATGGAGATTGATATGATGAGAAAGATACCCGGGGGCCATAGGTTTCACTAGTGGCTTTGCTCAAGAGCATAAGTATTCTACGGTGGGTGAACAAATTACGGTTAAGCAACTGACAGAATTGAGCATAGTTATGAGAATATCTAGGTATGATCATGTATATAGGCATCACGTCCGAGACAAGTAGACCGACTCCTGCCTGCATCTACTACTATTACTCCACTCAACGACCGCTATCCAGCATGCATCTAGAGTATTAAGTTAAAAACAGAGTAATGCCTTAAGCAAGATGACATGATATAGAGGGATAGTTTCATGCAATATGATAAAAAAAACCATCTTGTTATCCTCGATGGCAACAATACAATACGTGCCTTGCTTCCCCTTCTGTCACTGGGAAAGGACACCGCAAGATCGAACCCAAAGCTAAGCACTTCTCCCATGGCAAGAACAACCAATCTAGTAGGTCAAACCAAACTGATAATTCGAAGAGACTTGCAAAGATAACCAATCATACATAAAAGAATTCAGAGAAAATTCAAATATTATTCATAGATAGACTTGATCATAAACTTCATCGGTCTCAAGAAACACACCGCAAAAAGAAGATTACATCGAATAGATCTCCACAAGAGAGGGGGAGAACATTGTATTGAGATCCAAAAAGAGAGAAGAAGCCATCTAGCTACTAACTATGGACCCGTAGGTCTGAAGTAAACTACTCACACTTCATCGAAGGGGCTTGGATGATGATGTAGAAGCCCTTCGTGATCGATGCCCCTTCTGGCGGAGCTTCGGAACAGGCCCCAAGATGGGATCTCGTGGATACAGGAAGTTGCGGCGGTGGAATTAGGTTTTTGGCTCCGTCCCCGATCGTGTGGGGGTATGTAGGTATATATAGGAGGAAGAAGTACGTCGGTGGAGCTTCGAGTGGCCCACGAGGCAGGGGGCGCGCCCTGGGGGGGGGGGCCCTCCACCCTCGTGACCACCTCGTGGCTTTCTTGACGGAGGGTCCAAGTCTCCTGGATCTTATCTGATGAGAAAATCACGTTTTCGAAGGTTTCATTCCGTTTGGACTCCGTTTGATATTCCGTTTCTCCGAAACACTGAAATAGGCAAAAAAACAGCAATTCTGGGCTGGGCTTCCGGTTAATAGGTTAGTCCCAAAAATAATATAAAATTGGAAAATAAATCCCAATATAGTCCAAAATAGTAGATAATATAGCATGGAGCAATCAAAAATTATGGATACGTTGGAGACGTATTAGAGAACCACTGCGATTTTGCTTCCAGCTGGAATGGTTAAGTACCTCAGTGGAGAAAGCCGAAAACTGACTGTCACAATGGGCGTAAACTGGTTAGTGATCTGATGACGGTGTCAAACTATAGATCTACACCGATTACCCCGTGTTAAACGATGGGCCTTTCATAACATTGGCTGAAGTGTTAATGGCTAGACTTTGGTCAGTGCCGAACACTAACCGGGGGCTCATAGCTATCTTCCCCAATTTAAAGCTCCTATGACTAAATGAAAGTTATAAAGCCAGCATATCTGATTGCCTTGTTTCTGCTAGCACAACCGCCTCCGGGCACCGAGACATCAGTTAAGGGTTGTCTTGTTACTACGGAAACACCCTGCGTAGTATCTACAAAGGGGTAGAAGCCGACGATGGGCCACTTTCAACTGATAAACAGTCGCAACAGAGTCAAAATAAACATATATCATCAGTGTTTGTATTCGGTATATGAGCGCTGCCTTCCATAATTATCGTTATAAAGCCATAAATATGCATCAATTTGACTTAAGATTTTGGCCAAGCTGGGTTGCCTGGCTCCTGTGCTTACCCCTACGTTCCCGATTGTTCGGCTAGGCGGTAAAGGGAGCACCTCTATGATTGTTACTACCGGGTCATCCGAGTTAGTACCTCAGACTGGGTGAAGCCGAAAGCTAGCGATCTTAAAGGATATAATTGGTCGGCAACGATGGAAGTGAAAATTTAGGTTCACTAAAGACCACATAGTTCGGGAACTTTCCCCAAACTAAATACTCAATATTTTTCTCCCGCATTGATCAGAGGTGAGGTTTCATGATCATGGTCGGCATGACAACCCAAAGAAAGAAACTAATAGCGGGACTATTTTCTTTGGAAGATGATTTTTACATTACATAGTAATATAACATTCTCTCTGCATACCTTTGTTTATAAACCGTATGGCCGGATTACCTTGTTTGTCGTAAATTTTTGCCCTCATAAAGTCTTTATAAAGTGCAAAAAACACTCCTCGGCTACTGGCCGAGGAGGTTGAAGCCGATGGTCGGTCAACAAAGTTTTGTACAATGCGGACCCGAGCATTAATAATGTAGAGTACTTGGATATGTAGAATCATTACACATAATTTGCGATTTTACTCTAGATATCGATCCTTAATTCGGCCACCCATGCCCACATTAAGGCTCGGGGGCTACTGGGCTTCGGGTTTATCATTTACTAATATTAACGGGGCACATTGATCCCCTGATCTGGTGTTGCCACCCGACCAGTGTCTCGGGGGCTACTGCATTGCCTATTCAATAGAGAAAATTCAAAGTGCCCAGTGTTTGGATTGACTGAACTATGAGCAAACGCGTCTTCGGACAATAATAGGTACCATCTGGGACTTATCCGGCATCAAGCTAATATATTACAACGACTTCTCAAAACTCTCTCTCAAGGGCTCGTTCATCGATCACTATTTCCTCTAATATATTACACCGCGTTTCTATTCCTAAGTATGCTTCCGAGCTGGGAATTGATCCTCAGGACGATTTCACGAATCGACCTAAGTCTCAGGGGCTACTGGGGTCGGCGGTTTGATTTTATCCTTCAGGTGCATCCTGGATATTAGGCCAACACGCACCTTGAGGCCTACTGTCTATACATGAATCTCAACAGAGAATACATTGCATAAATCGGAATTAAATTCATATAAAGCAGCCCATGACCGAGGTGGTGCACCACCTCGGATACAGTCCGGCGTTGGAGCCCGGATATAGTCCGGCGTTGCTGCTCGACTACAAAAGATACCTCAGAAGCAGTCCGACATAAAGCTCGGTTGCAAGTGGCTGGCTCTATAGAGGGCATCTCTGGCATTAAGCTCGGTTCTACCCTTTTAACCTTTTCAAGACCGAGGTAATCTATGACACTTCGGATATAGTCCGGCTTTGGAGATCGGATACATTATGGTGTTGGAGCTCAGAAGCGGTCCTGCATTGGTACTCGGCTGCAAAAGATATCTCGGATGCAGTCTGGCGTTGGAGCTCGGATGCAAGAGGACACCGCCGCACGGGAACAACTTCAGACCAGAGGTGTGGCGTAAAAAATAACAAGGAATTGCTAAAGGCCGAAAACTTAAAGGGGCTCCTCGGATACCCGACGTGTAGACTCTTCGGATTAACTTTGGCGATCCTCAAGCTCGAAGATGAGAAGATTTGTTGAACCAGTTTTCAAGACCAATGACCGAAGATGAAGAATAGTTCGTAAGAATCGAGGAGCGTCCCCAACTTGAAGACCGGTTCAGGGGGCTACTGACGGTGTCCTAGACTAGGGGGTACTCACCATGTCGTCTCCCGACCAGTTGGATCTGGACGAGGACCCCCATGGCAGTTCACTTATGGGCCACTTCGGGCAGCCCATGTCACATACAAGGAGGATTCCACAAGACTTGGCGCCCAAAAGAAGGACTCCTCTAAACCCTAGGCCTCCCATGTGTTATATAAACTGAGGCAGCATGGGGAAGCGAAAATGCCCACGTCCCATTAATTGCCATGCGTCAACCGGGGCCGCAGGCGGTTGGGGCCCGCGGCACTGCGCACTTACCCCTTGGCTTCGCCTCAAAGCCAAGTTCGAGCACGCCTTGGGCCCGGGGGCTACTATCAGAGTCATGGGAATGGGGGTACCCAGACTTTCCTGCCTGCGGCCCATGATGTGGCTCCAACAGCGACCTGGTACGACCCAGCTTCAGCAACAACAATCCAAGACCCTCGCGAGGGGCCAAGCCTCGTGAGGCGGACGACACCAAGACCTCCCTGGGGACGGCCTCACCAGGCTGGCTCCCGAGGAGCGGAGATATCAAGGCGAGGAGCACCTCGCGAGGTTCACATGACGTGAGCCATGATGACCAAGGCCAGGCGGGCGCCAGCGGGCGCAGTGTACCAGTTTCCTCTTTGGTGCTAATGAGGCAAGCGCAGACACAGAGTCCCGAGGAATCAAGCAAATGTTTCCTCATCGGCGCAACAAGATCAAGACCGCCAGGACGGCAGGATGGAGGTCATCGAGGAGCCCACCACAGCGTCACCACCATAACCTTTTGCAGGTGAAGACTAGTTCTGTCAGGATAGCTTGTACTAGTTGTCTACCTTCAAATTTGGCTGTTGTGGGATCCCTTCCTGCCTTTCATTTGGGAAGAGGACCAAGGCCACTATAAATAGGACTTAGCCACCACCATAGACGGGGATGAGATTCAGATCATCCTCTCACCCACCAGCTCATCGAGCTCAAGAACACCTCACCTCCTGAGGCCGTTCAACCATTGTACTATTTCGTCCTCAGCTCCTCGAGGCAATTCACCACAAAGCTGGAGTAGGGTATTACACCGCAAGGTGGCCAAAACCAGGCTAAACTATTGTGTCTCTTGTCTCTTGGGTTCGTCGAGCTAGGCCATGGAATCGTCGAGCAGGCAGGCTGGGAAGAGTGAGTTCTTCGCACGCACCCTAGTGTTCGAACCTCTCAAGGGTCTGCGGAACCCCGAATCCGACATAAATCAGCCGCCGAGTTAAAATCCTTTATTCCAAATTATAACCCTAAGCCTAGGAGGCGAGAGAGAGGAGAGATGCATACCCGGTTGGTGAAAGAGTCGTCATCGGAGGAGGAACCGCTGGAGAGGTCATTGAAGAAGACCATGGCGTCCACGGCGGTTGGATGCAAGACGACGAGAGTGAGGAAGCAAGCAAGGAAGCAATGTAGCTTGGGAAGTATGAAATGAGGAAAGATGGTAAATGTGGATTATGGTCAGGGAGAAAAGGGGTGGGGAGGGGGAAGAGTTAGATATTTGGGCGGTAGGCAAAAAAATTGAAAGGTGGAGGGAAACTTGGAGCACGATACCATCGGACACCATTCACTTTGAACAAATGTGTGCATCACAAACGATTCTTCTACTTTACGCACATGCAATGAGTTTGAGCATTCAAATTTTGGTCAAAATTACCCTGGATACAGTGCTCATCCATGTGATTTCATAATTTAGCATTGCTTGCTAATTTGGGTACACAAAAGAGCCTACAGCACACATACCACACTTAGTGAATTGAGCAATTTTAGTAATTAAATAGAGCCGGTTGACCTAAACATTGTTCTAACAAAAGACCAGTGTAATAAACAAAGGCTAAGTATGCATAATTTTAACAAAGCCACCGACGCGCCACCCTATGCCTCGCCGGTGTAAGATGAGATGTGGATGACTTATCCTGGCGACATGCCGCTTGTGGTGGACTCTGTGTCGTTGTCCTCGTCCTCGGCGCCACACTCAAGGTTGTAGTACTCGTAGTAGTGGTTGTGCCAGAGCTCGCGTTGGTACTCCACTACCGATTCCTCGACGGAAAGGTGCTTCTCTACCTCCTCCTTAGCCACGGGCAACTCCTCCTCCCGGCACTCCTTGATCTCTGCCGCCTCCTACACTCCAGCTCCTACTCGACGACCTCATGAGGAAGCAGGTTCTCCATGGCCTCCTCCACTTTTTCAGATGTGGGATGCATGCTGGATTCCGGGGAGTCCTAGCATATCTTGGCGTGGGCATACCCGATCTTGGCATGGATTGCCTCGACTCAGGCCAAGGCGACATCCGCGACATGGACGACTGCTCGAGCACTCTCGGCGTTTGCAAACATCGTCTCGGCTGCTGTTGCTTCCTTGTCTGCTGCTAATGACCCACAAGTATAGGGGATCAATCATAGTCCTTTCGATAAGTAAGAGTGTCGAACCCAACGAGGAGCAGAAGGAAATGACAAGTGGTTTTCAGCAAGGTATTTTATGCAAGCACTGAAATAGTCGGTAACAAGTAGTTTGGTAGCAAGATAATTTGTAACGAGCAAGTAACATTAACTGTAAACAAAGTGCAACAAGGTAGCCCAATCCTTTTGAGGCAAAGGACAGGCCAAAACGGTCTCTTATAAGTTATAATAAGCAAAGCGTTCTTGAGGGTACACGAGAATTTCACCATATCACTTTTTTCATGTTGGTTTGATTTGTGTTTGCTACTTTGATAATTTGATATGTGGGTGGACCGGTGCTTAGGTTTTGTTCTTACTTGAACAAACCTCATACTTATGATTAACCCCCTCGCAAGCATCCGCAACTACGAGAAAAGTATTAAGATAAAATCTAACCATAGCATTAAACTTTTGGATCCAAATCGGTCCCTTACAAAGTAGCGCATAAACTAGGGTTTAAGCTTCTGTCACTCTAGCAACCCATCATCTAATAACTACTACACAATGCCTTCCCTTAGGCCCAAATATGGTGAAGTGCCATGTAGTCGACGTTCACATGACACCACTAAGGGAATCACATCATACATATCATCAAAATATCGAACACATATCAAGTTCACATGATTACTTGCAACATGACTTCTCCCATGACCTCAAGAACAAAAGTAACTACTCACAAATAATAATCATGCTCAAGATCAAAGGGGTATTAAATAGCATAATGGATCTGAACATATAATCTTCCACCAAATAAACCATATAGTAATCAACTACAAGATGTAATCAACACTACTAGTCACCCGCAGGTACCAATCTGAGGTTTCGGTACAAAGATTGAACACAAGAGATGAACTAGGGTTTGAGAGGAGATAGTGTTGTTGAAGATGGCCCTCCCAAAGATGAGAGGATTGTTGGTGATGATGATGACGATGATTTGCCCCTCTAGGAGGGAAGTTCCCCTGGCGGAATCACTCCGCCGGAGGGTAAAAGTTCTCCTGCCCAAGTTCCACCTCGAGACGATGGTGCTTCGTCCCGAAAGTCCCCCTCTGATTTTTTCTAGGTCAAAATAACCTATATACTAGAAGATGGGCACCAGAGATGGACCGAGGAGGGCACAACCCACCAGGGCGTGCCTGGGGGACCAGGCGCGCCCTGGTGTCTTGTGCTCACAAGGGTGGCCCCCTCCGGTAGGTATTTGCTCTAGTATTTTTTATATATTCCAAAACAATTCTCTGTAAATTTTTAGCTCATTTGGAGATGTGTAGAATAAGTAACTCTGATGTAGCTTTTTTAGGTTCAGAAATCCAGTTGCCGGCATTCTCCCTCTTTGTGTAAACCTTGCATATTATGAGAGAAAAGGCATTAGAATTACTCCATAAAGCATTTTATGCATAAAACATTATAAATAATAGTAGGAAAACATGATGCAAAATGGACGTATCAACTCCCCCAAGCTTAGACCTCTCTTATCCTCAAGCGAAAAACTAAAATCGAAAAACATGCCCACATGCTTAGAGAGAGAGAGGTGTCGATAAAAACAAAATACGGACATAGAAGCATCATGCTTATTATTATAACAACAAAGAACTTTATCACACAACTTTTATCATATACCTTTTCATGAACAAGTAACAATTCATCACAACATTGAAGTATAAAGCATAAACCTTATTGAAAACCAACAAACTATGTTCTCAGTCAACTTTGCAACTACAATTCATCATATTTTCAGGAAGGGTCACGTATCAGAGCCTTTAGGCAAGTCCACATACTCAACCATCATTGAACCTTCTATGATTGCTAACACTCACAGCATACCCATGAACAAAAAGTTTCAACCGGACACATAGAAAGATAGGGGCTTATAGTTTCGCCTCCTAATGTATTCAGCTCAAGGGTGATGTCAACAATAATAACTCCTGCCCATCCATATCCAACTAGATATATGTGCCTAGATCTTTCCTCACCACATGATTCTTGCAAAAAGAGAAAATAAAAAGGAATAGGGAAGAATACTTTGACTCTTATATAAAAGTAAATGCGTAAAAGTAAAAGATAGGCCCTTTGCAAAGGGAAGCAGAGGTTTCCATGCACTCTTTGTTTGTATGCCAAATCCCTTAATGCAAAAGAATGTCACGTTATATTGCCCTTATGATAGCAACCTTCATTATGCAGTCTATCACTTTTATTACTTTGCCATCAGAAGTTCGTACAACGCTCAATTTTCTCTTACACTAAATGACCCAACACATTCAGAAGCAATTTTTATTGCCTTATTGCACTGATGACAATTTACTTGAAGGATCTTACTCAATCCATAGGTAGATATGGTGGAATCTCAAAATAAGAATTTCGAGTTTAAGAGTTTTTGGATGCACAAGTAGTATCTCTACTTAGTGAGGAGTTTTTGGCTAGCAAAGATATTGAGCAGGCACCACATGTTTAAGGATCTATGACAATATAACTTCTATGTGAATATGAACGAACATAAACCATTACGTTGTCTTCCTTGTCCAACGCCAACAATTTTGACACATACTCCCTCCGTTCCCAAATAATTGTCTTTCTAGCCATCTCAAATGGACTACAACATACGGATGTATGTAGACATGTTTTAGAGTGTAGATTCACTCATTTTGCTCCGTATGTAGTCACTTGTTGAAATCTCTAGAAAGACAATTATTTAGGAACGGAGGGAGTAATATTTAATGGGGGCTCATAATCATAAAAGTTGTCCATGATAGTGTATTTGCATGTGAATCTTCTCTTCCCTTATTAATTCTTTTATGAATTGCATCATTGACCAATGCTATGTTTGTCAATCTCCAATAAATTTTACCACTTATACTTTTCCTTATGTGATGTCATTACTTACCATAAGATTAGCATATGATATTTTTCATTTATTTTCCTTTATTTTTATTGAAACAAAGAGTAAAGAAACAAAACTCAAACTACTCTTTATTATATATCTCGCACACGATTACATAGATAGATAGATCATTAAGCAAGCACTCGAAAAGAAAGGATCGAACTAAACTCTTATTCAACTAAATCAAAGGATAACTAAAGATCGAACTAAAATAGATAAAGGCAAAGATAGTGGTGGTGATACGATACCGGGGCACCTCCCGCAAGCTTGGCACAATCCAAGGGGAGTGCACATACCATGAACTCAAGTCTCCTTTGGTGGGGAAGATGATGATGGTGGTGGTGAAGTAGTAGAGGGCTTATCCTCCGGCTTCCATGGCAGCGGCTCACCATCATAAGAAGAAGCGCGAGTCTCACAAGTCCTGCAACTGGCATCTAAACTCATACCTTTAAATCTCACCTCATATTCAAAGACTTGATTTTGGAGATCATAGATTTGGCCTTTTTGCAGAAAATTGATTTGGGTGAAGACGATGTCCTTCATGGACCGGTCATCCACCTTGAAATCACGAGTGAAATCCGTGATCATGAGGTGATTGGTATTGATTCCACACTCCACCATGCCCTTGCACTTGAAAGCCTCTTGCTCCATAGCTTCAAGCCTAGCCTCCATGGTTCCCGTCCTCTTGGGCCCCTGGACATCCCGGACGTGGAGCACCCCCTCACGCATCTCAATGGCTTGAGGGTGCTGCATCACCTCCCGCAAATACGGGTTGATGATGTTCTCGAAGAACTTGTCCTTGGAGGAGCTTGAAGCGGACATGGTGATCTAGATCTGTCAGAAAAACAGCAAGAAAGAAGAACAGAAGATTTCTCCATGATACGGTGGTCAATACGTTTGGGGGGTATATAAAGATTTTTTTATCTTGGGAAACAAGAAAACGAGAGAGAAACGAAGTCGGGAAGGTTCCCGAGGTGGGCACAACCCACCTGGGCGTGCCAGGCAAGCTAGGCGCGCCCTGGTGTCTTGTGCCCTCCTTGGTTGACTTCCTGGTTGTTTCTTATTTTCCTAATTTTCGTAATATTTCAAAACTGACAAAAAAATATTTTTGTGGATTTTTCAGAGTCCATTTACTTTCCGTATCACATACCTCCTCTTTTTGAGTATTCTGGAGTGTTCCGGAAGGTTTCTTTTGTGTGTTCCTATGGTGTCATGGTTTGAATGATATTACTTTCAACATTAATAGGCGTACCTGAGATATAGTGTTTAATTATTTGCCCATTGACCACCTTCGGGTTAGTACCTTTGGCATTATTAATTTGGATTCATGGCTCTAGAGCGATAAACCTCCTTGATAATATATGGTCCTTCCCATTTAGAGAGAAGTTTTCCTGCAAAGAATCTAAAACGAGAGTTGTACAAAAGAACATATTCTCCAACTTTGAATTCTCGCTTTTGGATTCCTTTGTCATGCCATCTTTTAACTTTTTCTTTAAATAACTTGGCATTTTCATAAGCTTTGGTTCTCCATTCATCTAGTGAGCTAATATCAAATAACCACTTTTCACTGGCAAGTTTGAAATCATAATTGAGTTCTTTAATTGCCCAATATGCTTTATGTTCTAACTCAAGAGGCAAATGACAAGCTTCTCCATAAACCATTTTATAGGGAGACATACCCATAGGATTTTTATATGTTGTTCTGTAGGCCCAAAGTGCATCATCTAATTTCTTGGACCAATTCTTTCGGGACCTATTAACGATTTTTTGTAATATTAGTTTTATTTCTCTATTGCTAAGTTCAACTTGACCACTAGATTGAGGATGATAGGGTGATGCAATTATATGGTTAACATCATATTTAGCAAGCATTTTATGAAAGCGCCATGAATAAAGTGTGAACTACCATTTGTCATTAAATATCTAGTGACTCCAAACCTCGGTAAAATAACTTCTTTAAGCATTTTAATGGAAGTGTTATGATCAACACTACTAGTAGGAATAGCTTCTACCCACTTAGTAACATAATCAAGAGCAACCAAAACATGTGTATATCCATTAGAGGAAGGAAAACGTCCCATACAATCAAAACCCCAAACATCAAATGGTTCAACAGCAAGAGAATAATTTATAGCCATTTCTTGACGCTTATCGATATTACCAATTCTTTGACATTCATCACAAGATAAAGCAAACTTACGAGCATCCTTGAATAGAGTAGGCCAATAAAAACCATATTCCAATACCTTATGAGCAGTTCTATCTCCCGCATGATTCCCTCCAGCTTCGGAGTGACATTTCCGTAGGATTTGTTCCTGTTCATGCTCGGGTACACAACATCTAATAATACCATACACTCCTTCTTTATAAAGATGTGGGTCATCCCAAAAGTAATGTCTTAAATCATAGAAGAATTTTTTTCTTTTGTTGGTAAGTAAAACTAGGTGGTATGTATTTAGCAACAATATAATTAGCATAGTCAGCATACCAAGGAGTGTTATGAGAAACGTTTATTGCAGCTAATTTTTCATCAGGAAAGCTATCATCAATAGGTAGTGGGTTGTCAAGAATATTCTCTAACCTAGACAAGTTATCAACTATGGGGTTCTCAGCTCCTTTTCTATCAGTGGTATGTAAATCCAATTCTTGTAGCAAAATAACCCACCTAATGAGTCTAGGTTTAGCATCTTTCTTTTCCACAAGATATTTAATAGCAGCATGATC
This sequence comes from Triticum dicoccoides, assembly GCF_002162155.2. Classification (NCBI taxonomy): domain Eukaryota; kingdom Viridiplantae; phylum Streptophyta; class Magnoliopsida; order Poales; family Poaceae; genus Triticum; species Triticum dicoccoides. Next base: position 500,146,783 of record NC_041382.1, on the reverse strand, counting down.
AGTGTGAACAGTTACTTTGGAATCAGCAATGTAAGATCTGAATTTGTCACAGGCAAACACAACTGCTAATTTTTTTTAGCAGTAGCCTAATTTCTCTAGGCACTGTCTAGAGTTTTGCTAGCATAATGAATAACATTTAATTTCATATCAACTCTTTGTACTAGAACAATGACAACAACATAATCACTAGCATCACACATAATTTCAAAAGGCAATTTCCAATCAGGTGGTTGAACAATAGGTGCAGAAGTTCAAGCTTTCCTAAGTGTTTCAAAGGCTTCTACAAAATCATCATAAAAAACAAATAGAACATCCTTTTGTAAAATATTTGTAAGAGGCCTAGAAATTTTATAGAAGTCTTTAATAAACCTCCTATAGAAACCATCATGACCAAGGAAACTACGAATACCTTTAATATCTTTAGGACATGGCATTTTCTCAATTGCATCAACTTTAGCTTTATCCACCTCAATACCTCATTCAGAAATTTTATGCCCCAAGACAATACCTTCATTAACCATAAAGTGGCACTTCTCCCAATTCAGGACAAGATTAGTTTTCTCACATCTCTGCAAAACTCGACTAAGATTGCTTAAGCAATCATTAAAAGACGTTCCATAAACAGAAAAATCATCCATGAAAACCTCAACAATCTTTTCACAAAAATCAGAGAATTTAGCGGTCATACATCTTTGAAAGGTAGCAGGTGCATTGCATAAACCAAAAGACATACGTCTATAAGCATAAGTTCCAAAAGGGCAAGTAAAGGTGTTTTTCTCTTGATCAAGTTGTGAAATAGGTATTTGAGAAAAATCAGAATATCCATCAAGAAAACAAAAGTGTGTGTGCTTAGATAATCTTTCCAACATTTGATTGATAAAAGGCAAAGGGTAATGATCTTTTCTAGTCGATTTATTTAATTTTCTGAAATCAATTACCATTCTATAGTCAGTAACAATTCTTTGTGGAATAAGTTCATTTTTATCATTAGGAACAACAATAATACCTCCCTTCTTAGGGACACAATGAATGGGACTTACCCATCTACTATCAGCTATGGGATAGATTATACCCGCTTCCAGAAGCTTTAATATTTCAGTTCTTACAACTTCTTTCATCTTAGGATTCAAACGTCGTTGATGATCAACAACGGGTTTAGCATCAGGTTCCATATTAATCTTGTGCTGACAGAGAGAGGGACTAATGCCATTAAGATCATCAAGAGTATATCCAACGGCAACACGACGCTTCTTCATAATTTTCAATAATTTTCCTTCTTCATGTTCTGAAAGGTTAGCACTAATAATAACAGGATATATCTGTTTCTCACCAAGATAAGCATATTTCAAAGTGTCAGGCAATTGTTTTAATTCAAACATAGGATCACCTTTAGGTGGAGGAGAACCTCCTAGAGTTTCAATAGGCAAATTGTGTTTGAGCAGAGGTCGTTGTTCAAAGAAAATTTTATCTATTTCATTTCTTTCATGCACATGCATATCATTTTCATGGTCTAGCAAATATTTTTCTAGTGGATCAGTAGGAGGAAATAGAAGCAATACCAATTATTTCATACTTACTAGGTAATTCTTTCTTATGAGGTTGTCTACTAAACTTGGAGAAATTAAATTCATGAGACTCATCACCAAAGTTAACACTGACAATTTGTTTTTCACAATCTATTTTAGCATTAACGGTGTTCAAGAAAGGTCTACCAAAGATAATGGGACAAAAACCATCTTGTGGGGAACCAAGAACTAGAAAAAAAAATCAGTAGGGTGATTTATTTTCCCACGCAATACTTCAACATCTCTAACAATCCCAAGTGGTGCGATGGTGTCTCTGTTAGCAAGTTTAATAGTAACATCTATGTCTTCTATTTCAGCGGGTGCTATGTCATTCATAATTTCTTGGTATAAGGTAAAAGGAATAGCACTCACGCTAGCACCTAAGTCACATAAACCATGATAACAATGATCTCATATTTTAACTAAGACAACAGGCATGCCAACAACATGTCTATGTTTATATTTTTCATCGGGTTTGGCAATTCTAGCAGCTTCATCGCAAAAGTAAATAACATGCCCGTCAATATTTTATACAAGGAGACCTTTAACCATAGCAGCACTAGGTTTTACTTTAATTTGTTCAGCATGTTTAGGTTCTCTAATATTACTCTTGCGAACCATAGTTGAAACCTTAGCATGTTCCTTTATCATAACAGGGAAAGGTGTTTTTTCAATATAAGCAGTAGGCACAACTATATCAACATTGTAAATAATAGTTTCATCTTTAACTATGATAGGTACTTTAATTTCTTCTTTAATAGGGGGATGATATTTAAACCACTTCTCCTTAGGGAGATCAACATGAGTAGCAAATGATTCACAAAAAGATGCTACTATCTTAGAGTCAAGTCCATATTTAGTGCTAAACTTCTCAAAAGCATCGGGATTCATAAAAGATTTAACACAATCAAACTTAAGCTTAATACTTAACTCTTTACCTGGTGTCTACTACGCAACTTTATTCTTGTAGATCCGTCTTGGGCCTCCAAGCACAGAGTTTTGTAGGACAGTAGCAATTTTCCCTCAAGTGGATGACCTAAGGTTTATCAATCCGTGGGAGGTGTAGGATGAAGATGGTTTGTCTCAAACAACCCTGCAATCAAATACAAGAAATCTCTTATGTCCCCAACACACCCAATACAATGCCAGATTGTATAGGTGCACTAGTTCAGCGAAGAGATGATGATAAAAGTGTAATATGGATGGTAGAAATATATTTTTATAATCTGAATAAATAAAAACAGCAGGGTAGCAAATAGTAAACGGGCACAAAAACAGTATTGCAATGCTTAAAAATGAGGCATAGGGTCCGTACTTTCGCTAGTGCAATCTCTCAACAATGCTAATATAATTGGATCACATAACCATCCCTCAACATCCAACGAAGAATCACTCCAAAGTTTCTATCTAGCGGAGAACATAAGAAGAAATCATTTGTAGGGTACGAAATCACCTCGAAGCTATTCTTTCCGATCGATCTATCCAAGAGTTCATACTAAAATAACACCAAATAATTTTAGATTCATAATACTCAATCCAACACAAAAAACTTCAAAGAGTGCCCCAAGATTTCTACCGGAGAAACAAAGACAAGAACGTGCATAAACCCCTATGCATAGATTACCCCAATGTCACCTCGGGAATCTGCGAGTTGATTGCCAAAACATACATCAAGTGAATCAAAATGATACCCCATTGTCACCACGAGTATTCATTTGCAAGACATATATCAAGTGCTGTAAAATCCATAAAAGTATTCAATCCGATAACAACAAAATCTCAAAGGGAAAAACTCAATTCATCACAACAAGGTAGAGAGGGGAAAACACCATATGATCCGACTATATTAACAAAGCCCACGATACATCAAGATCGTGACTCAAGAACACGAGAGATAGATAGAGAGAGAGGGAGATTAAACACATAGCTACTGGTACAAACCCTTAGCCCCAAGGGTGGACTACTCCCTCCTCATCGTGGTGGCCGCCGGGATGATGAGGATGGCCACCAGTGATGATTCCCCCCTTCGGCAGGGCGCCGGAACAGGGTCTAGATTGATTTCTCATGGCAACAGAGCCTTGTGCCGGCGAAACTTCCGATCTAGGGTTTACCCGAGGGTTTTTGGAATATTTGGGAATTTATAGGGCGAAGAGGGGGTGCGGGAGGCCACCGAGGTGGGCACAACCCACCTGGGCGCGCCTGGGCCTCCAGGCGCGCCCTGGTGGGTTGTGCCCCCCTCGGGGCACCCACCAGGTGCTGCTCTGGCCCACTGGTGGTCTTCTGGTCCATAAAAAATCTACAAAAAGTTTCATGGTGTTTGGACTTTGTTTGATATTGATTTCCTGCGATGTAAAAAACAAGCAAAAAACAACTGGCACTAGGCACTGGGTCAATAGTTTAGTCCCAAAAAATGATATAAAGTTGCTATAAAATGATTGTAAAACATCCAAGAATGATAATATATTAGCATGAATACTTCATAAATTATAGATACGTTGGAGACGTATCAGCATCCCCAATCTTAATTCCTACTCGTCCTCGAGTAGGTAAATGATAAAAGAAATAATTATGAAGTGCTAATGATAGAAAAGTGCACAAGTTTGATCAATAACAATTTCAATCACTTTTCCTAGCATCATAACAACAATTCTTTCTCATAAAAATATTCATGTTAAAGTAGCAACCAATTCACATGTTACGGTTCAAACACTGAATTCTCTTGAAACTCAACAACCTATGTTCTCAGTCACCAAGCAATTGCAATTCAACTTATTCAACAGAGTTTAAGTAAGAGCTCCACATACTCAACCATCATATAGTCTTCTATGATTGCTAAAACTCACCGCATACAAATGAGCAAAATGTTTCAATCAGACACATAGAAAGATAGGGGTTATAGTTTTGCCTCCCAACGTATTCACCTCAAGGGTGATGTCAACAATAATAACTCATGCTACCCATATCCAACTGGATATATGTGCCTAGATCTTTCCTCACCACATGATGCTTGCCAAAAGAGAAAAATAAAAAGGAATAGAGAGAAAAACTTTGACTTTGCATAAAAGTAAAAACTGAAAAGTAAAAGATAGGCCCTTCACAGAGGGAAGCAGAGGTTGCCATGCGCTTATTTGTTTGTATGCTCAACCCCTTAGTGCAAAAAACGTCACGTTATATTGCCCCTTATGATAGCAGCCTTTATTATGCAGTTTGTCGCTTTTATTCTTTGCCATCACAAGTTCGTACAACGCTCAATTTTCTCTTACACTAAATGACCTAACACTTTTAGAAGCAATTTTTATTGGCTTATTGCACCGATGACTACTTACTTGAAGGATCTTGCTCAATCCTTAGGTAGGTATGGTGGACTCTTGAAAATAAGATTTGGGTTTAAGGGTTTTTGGACAAGTAGTATCTCTACTTGGTGCGGAATTTTTGGTTAGCAAGGATGGGGGGCAAGCACAACATGTTGAAGGATCTATGACAATATAACTTCTATGTGAATATGAACAAACATAAATCATTACGTTGTCTTCCTTGTCCAACGTCAACAATTTTGGCATATAATATTTTGACGAGGGCTCACAATCACAAAAGATTGTTGGGGAACGCAGTAATTTCAATTCCTATGCACACGAAAGATCTATGTAGGTGATGCATAGCAACGAGAGGGGAGAGTGTTGTCCACGTACCCTTGTAGACCGAAAGCGGAAGCATTATGACAACGCGGTTGATGTAGTCGTACGTCTCTACGATCCGACCGATCCTAGCACCAAAGGTACGGCACCTCCGCGATCTGCACACGTTCAGCTCAGTGACGTCCCACGAACTCTAGATCCAACTGAGTTCGAGGGAGAGTTTCGTCAGCACGATGGCGTGATGATGGTGATGATGAAGTTACCGACGCATGGCTTCGCCTAAGCACTACAATGATATGACCGAGGTGGAAATCTGTGGAGCGGGGCACCACACATGGCTAAACAATCAACTTGTGTGTCTATGGGGTGCCCCCTCCCCCGTATATAAAGGGGGAGGAGGAGAGGGCTGGCCTAGGAAGAGGCGCGCCCAAGGGGGCAATCCTACTCCAAGTAGGTTTGCCCCCCCTTTCGTATTCCTACTAGGAGAAGGAGGAAGGAGGAGGAGAGGGAAAGGAAGGGGGGGGGGGGCAAACCCTAAATCAATTCGGTTTGGTCCTAGGGGGCGCGCCCCACCACTTGCCGGCTCCCCTCTTTCTCCACTAGGGCCCATTAAGTCCCATTGACTCCCCGGGGGGTTCCGGTAACCCCCCGGTACTCGGGTAAATGCCTGAACTCATTCGGAACCTTTCCGATGTCCAAACATAGCCTTCCAATATATTGGTCTTTATGTATCGACCATTTTGAGACTCCTCGTCATGTCCGTGATCACATCTGGGACCCCGAACTACCTTCGGTACATCAAAACACATAAACTCATAATACCGATCGTCATTGAATGTTAAGCGTGCGGACCCTACGGGTTCGAGAACTATGTAGACATGGCCGAGACTCACTTCCGGTCAATAACCAATAGCGGAACCTGGATGCTCATATTGGTTCCTACATATTCTACGAAGATCTTTATCGGTTAAACCACATAACAACATATGTTGTTCCTTTGTCATCGGTATGTTACTTGCCCGAGATTCGATCGTCGGTATCTCAATACCTAGTTCAATCTCGTTACCGGCAAGTCTCTTTACTTTTTCCCTAATGCAACATCCCGTAACTAACTCATTAGTCACATTGCTTGCAAGGCTTATAGTGATGTGCATTACCGAGAGGGCCCAGAGATACCTCTCCGATACACGGAGTGACAAATCCTAATCTTGATCTATGCCAACCCAACAAACACCTTTGGAGACACCTGTAGAGCATCTTTATAATCACCCAGTTATGTTGTGACGTTTTATAGCACATAAGGTGTTCCTCCGGTATTCGGGAGTTGCATAATCTCATAGTCAGAGGAACATGTATAAGTCATGAAGAAAGCAATAGCAATAGAACTCAATGATCATAATGCTAAGCTAACAGATGGGTCTTGTCCATCACATCATTCTCTAATGATGTGATCCCGTTCATGAAACGATAACACATGTCTATGGTCAGGAAACTTAACCACCTTTGATTAACGAGCTAGTCAAGTAGAGGCATACTAGCGACACTCTATTTTGTCTATGTATTCACACATGTACTAAGTTTCCGGTTAATACAATTCTAGCATGTATAATAAACATTTATCATGATATAAGGAAATATAAATAAAAACTTTATTATTGCCTCTAGGGCATATTTCCTTCAAAGATTTTCAAGATAGTGTATTTGCATGTGAAAGTTCTCTTCCTTCTACTAATCATTCATGAATTGCTTGTATGGCCAATATTGTGGTTGTCAAGCTTTAAAAGATTTCACTTTCTAAACCCAATGGGAAGCTACCACTAGGCATGATATGAACATATAATTTCAGCTTCATTATATTCAACTTATTCAACACTTTACTCATAGGATATAAGTGAAACACAAGAGTAAATGACAAGCTACTCCAAAAAGATATAAGTGAAGATCAAGCGAGTAGTTAAGTAAATAGGTAGCTATTTGAGGACTCTATCTTATTCAAAAACTTTAAGATCTAAGTATATTATTAAAACAGCAAGAAAAAATAAAACAAAATGACATTCTAACGATAGCACAACTCATGTGAACAAGCAAAAACTTAGGCTCAACCGATACTAACCGATAATTGTTGAAGAAGAAAGGTGGGATGCCTACTGGGGCACCCCCAAGCTTAGATGCTTGAGACTTATTGAAATATTATGTTGGGATGCTTTGGGCATCACCAAGCTTGAGCTTTTGTGTCTCCTTAATTCTGCTCATATCACGGTTTTCCTAAATCTCAAAAGCTTCATCCACACAAAACTCAACAAGGACTCGTGAGATAAGTTAGTATAAACCAATGCAAAAACCTTATCATTATCTACTGTAGAAAATCACTAAAATTATTATTCAACATTTACCAATAAATTCCTCTGCATATTTAATACTACTATCCTCAAATAGAATCATTAAACAAGCAAACATATGCAAACATAACAGCAATCTGCCAAAACAGTACAGTCTGTAAAGAATGCAAGAGTATCAATACTTACCTAACTCCAAAAGTTATGAAAATTTGCCACACTATATAAATTTTATCAGATCTCATTTTGCAAAAAGTTTCAACATTTTATCACATTCTGACTTTTCTTGGGAAGTTTTGCAATAGCGGTAAACTTTCTGTTTTCAGACAGCAACATGTATACTTGCAAAATAAGCATGCCAAAGGCTATCATTGCCACTTTTATTGAAATAAAAGATGCAAAACATTATTCTAAATAACAGAAAGCAAATCCTAACAAAATAAAATGGCTCTCCAAGTAAAACTCATATCATGTGACGAATGAAGACATAGCTCCAAGTGAGGTTACCGATAATGTTGAAGACGAAAGAGGGGATGCCTTCCGGGGCATCCCCAAGCTTAGTTGCTTAGATCTTACTTGAATATTACCTGAGGGTGCCTTAGTCATCCCCAAGATTAGGGTCTTGACACCCTTTATTATCCTCATCTCACCCAAAACTTCAAAACTTCACTCACACAAGACTTAACGGAACTTTGTGAGATTGGTTAGTATGATAAAGAGCAAACCATTTCACTTTTGTTATTGTCAAAGACAAGATTCATAATTGTTCTCACACCATGACTACTGTAGCATATCATTTCCACTATTTATATTGAGCAATATAAGCCATGGAAATTAGAAAACAAGCAAACTATGGATTGAAAACATAATCTGTCAAAAACAGAACAATATGTAGTAATCTGTACTCCAACCATACTTCTGCTACTCCAAAAATTCTTAAAAATAGGACAACCTGGGTAATTTGTCTATTAATCTTATGCAAAAAGAATCAGCATTTTATCACGCTTCCGTTAAACATGAGAATTGTTTTCCTGAGTGCAAAAGTTTCTGTTTTTCAGCAACATCAAATCAACTATCACTGTAAGCCATCCCAAAGGTCTTACTTGGCACTTTATTGAAACAAAAGCAATAAAACATGATTACTACAGTAGTCTTATCATGTTAACACACAAAAACAGTAGGTAAAAGTGTTGGGTTATCTCCCAACAAGCGCTTTTCTTTAATGCCTTTTAAGCTAGGCATGGTGATTTCAATGATGCTCACATAAAAATGGTATTTGAAACATGGAAAAGAGCATCATGAATCACATGACAAGCACATTTAAGCCTAACCCACTTCCTATGCATAGGGATTTTGTGAGCGAACAACTTATGGGAACAAGAATCAACTAGCATAGGAAGGCAAAACAAGCAAAACTTCAAGATTTTCAATACATAGAGAGGAAACTTGATATTATTGAGATATGTAGAAGCACATGTTCCTCCCTCATAATAATTTTCAGTAGCATCATGAATGAATTCAACAATATAGCTATCACATAAAGCATTCTTTTCGTGATCCATAAGCATAGAAATCTTGTTACTCTCCACATAAGCAAATTTATTCTCATGAATAGTAGTGGGAGCAAACTCAACAAAATAACTGGTATGTGATTGAAAATTAAAATCATGATGCAAGTTTCATGGTTATCATTATTCTTCATAGCATACATGTCATCACCATAATCATCATAGATAACAACTTTGTTATCGTAGTCAATTGAAGCCTCATCCAAAATGGTGGATTCATCACTAAATAAAGTCATGACCTCTCTAGATCCACTTTAATCATTATAATCATCATAAATAGGAGGCATGCAATCATTATAAAAAAACTCACATCAAATCTTGGGGGGCTAAAACTATCATCTTCATCAAACATAGCATCCCCAAGCTTACGGCTTTGCATATCATTAGCGTCATGGATATTCAAAGAATTCATACTAACAACATTGCAATCATGCTCATCATTTATACCAAACATTCTATAGAATTATTCTTCTATCAATTGAGCACAATTTTCCTTTCCATCATTTCCAGGAAATACATTATAAAGATGAACAATATGATGCAACCTCAATTCCATTTTTTTGTAGTTTTCTTTTTATAAACCAAACTAATGATAAAACAAGAAACTAAAAGATTCAATTGCAAGATCTAAAGATATACATTCAAGCACTCACATCTCCGGCAATGGCGCCAGAAAAGAGCTTCGTTGACGGGATGTGAGTGCCGCTTACCTAGCCTCCCCGGCAACGGCGCCAGAAAAGAGCTTGGTGTCTACTACACAACTTTATTCTTGTAGACTCGTGCTGGGCCACCAAGCGTGGAGTTTTGTAGGACAATAGCAATTTTCCCTCAAGTGGATGACCTAATATTTATTAATCCGTGGGAGGAGTAGGATGAAGATGGTCTCTCTCTCAAACAACCCTGCAATCAAATACAAGAAATCTCTTGTGTCCCCAACACACCCAATATAATGGCAAATTGTATAGGTGGAGTAGTTCAGCGAAGAGATGGTGATAGAAGTGTAATATGGATGGTAGAAATATATTTTTATAATCTGAATAAATAAAAACAGCAAGGTAGCAGATAGTAAACGGGCACAAAAACGGTATTGCAATGCTTAAAAATGAGGCCTAGGGTCCGTACTTTCACTAGTGCAATCTCTCAACAATGCTAATGTAATTGGATCACATAACAATCCCTCAACGTGCAATGAAGAATCACTCCAAAGTTCCTATCTAGCAGAGAACATAAGAAGAAATCATTTGTAGGGTACGAAACCACCTCGAAGCTATTCTTTTCGATCGATCTATCCAAGAGTTCATACTAAAATAACACCAAATAATTTCAGATTCATAATACTCAATCCAACACAAAGAACTTCGAAGAGTGCCCCAAGATTTCTACCAGATAAACAAAGACAAGAATGTGCATCAACCCCTATATATGCATAGATTAACCCAATGTCACCTCGGGAGTCCGCGAGTTGAGTGCCAAAACATTGATCAAGTGAATGAAAATGATACCCCATTGTCACCACAAGTATTCATTTGTAAGACATATATCAAGTGCTCTCAAATCCATAAAAGTATTCAATCCGATAACAACGAAATCTCAAAGGGAAAAACTCAATTCATCACAACAAGATAGAGAGGGGAAAACACCATATGATCGGACTATATTAACAAAGCCCGCGATACATCAAGATCGTGACATCTCAAGAACATGAGAGAGAGAGAGATTAAACACATATCTACTGGTACAAACCCTTAGCCCCGAGGGTGGACTACTCCCTCCTCATCGTGGTGGCCGCCAGGATGATGAGGATGGCCACCGGTGATGATTCCCCCCTTCGGCAGGGTGCCGAAATAAGGTCTAGATTGATTTATCGTGGCTACAGAGCCTTGCGGCGGCAGAACTTCTGATCTAGGGTTTACCCGAGGGTTTTTGGAATATTTGGGAATTTATAGGGCAAAGAGGGGGTGCAGGAGGCCACCTAGGTGAGCACAACCCACCTGGGCACGCCTGGGCCTCCAGGCGCGCCCTGGTGGGTTGTGCCCCCCTTGGGGCACCCCCAGGTGCTGCTTTGGCCCACTGGTGGTCTTCTGGTCAATAAAAAATCCACAAAAAGTTTCGCGGTGTTGGGACTCCGTTTGATATTGATTTCCTGCGATGTAAAAAACAAGCAAAAAATAGCAACTGGCACTGGGCACTGGGTCATTATGTTAGTCCCAAAAAATGATATAAAGTTGCTATAAAATGATTGTAAAACATCCAAGAATGATAATATATTAGCATGAATACTTCATAAATTATAGATACGTTGGAGACGTATCATTACCTTCGTCGAGTTCCCAATCTTCATAGTTGCGTTTAATTCTTTCTAAAAGATCCCACCTGAATTCAATAATGTTCTTCATAAAAGAACGAGTTCAAGAAGTATTGAGAATGGATCGATCATCACGAGAAAGTCGAGCATAAAAATTCTGAATAATAATTTCTCTAAAGAGCTCATGATTGGGGCATGAATATAACATTGACTTAAGCCTCTTGCAAGATAGAGCGATACTTTCTCCTTCACGAGGCCAAAAATTATATATATAATTGCGATCACGATGAACTAGATGCATAGGATAATTCATTTGGTGAAATTCCAATTTCAATCGATTTCAGTTCCAAGATCCAATATCATCGCATAGCCTATGCCATTTCAATGATTTTCCTTTCAAAGATAAAGGGAAAACCTTCTTCGTTGCTTCATTTCCGGACAAACCTATAAGCTTAAATAATGCACAAATTTCATCCACACATATCAAGTGCATATCTCAGGATGTTCAGTTCCATCTCCACCATAAGGATTAGCTAGCAATTGTTCTATCATACCCGAAGGAATTTCATAACCAATATTTTTAGTAGGTGTAGAAGGTTGAGGGGCAACTAATTGTTGTTCCGGACAAGGTGAAGATATCCCGAACAAACCCCTCAAAGGATGGTTCTCCATAGTAACAAGTGACAATAAATTTTAGGATGTAGTAATAATTTTTCCTTGCTGATTTCCACTTACCAAGAGTGCTTCACTCCCCGACAATGGTGCCAGAAAAGAGCCTTGATGACCCACAAGTATAGGGGATCAATCATAGTCCTTTTGATAAGTAAGAGTGTCGAACCCAACGAGGAGCAGAAGAAAATGACAAGTGGTTTTCAGCAAGGTATTTTCTGCAAGCACTAAAATAGTCGGTAACTAGTAGTTTGATAGCAAGATAATTTGTAACGAGCAAGTAATGATAATAGTAAATAAAGTGCATCAAGGTAGCCCAATCCTTTGGAGGCAAAGGACATGCCAAAACGGTCTCTTATAATAAGCAAAGCGTTCTTGAGGGTACACGGGAATTTCACCATATCACTTTCATCATGTTGGTTTGATTCATGTTCGCTACTTTGATAATTTGATATGTGGGTGGACTGGTGCTTAGGTGTTGTTCTTACTTGAACAAACCTCCTACTTATGATTAACCCCCTCACAAGCATCCAGAACTACGAAAAAACTATTAAGAGAAAATCTAACCATAGCATTAAACTTTTGGATCCAAATCGGTCCCTTACGAAGTAGCGCATAAAGTAGGGCTTAAGCTTCTGTCACTCTAGAAACCCATCATCTAATAACTACTCCACAATGCCTTCCCTTAGGCCCAAATATGGTGAAGTGTCATGTAGTCAACGTTCACATGACACCACTAAGGGAATCACAACATACATATCATCAAAATATCGAACACATATCAAGTTCACATGAGTACTTGCAACATGACTTCTAAAAGCACAAGTGCTCCCTAGGTGATTTTGTTAATTAATGTCAACATATCTCTTCTTGGAATAATGCTTTTATCTAGTATATTTCAGACAAGTTCAACAATGGCGTGGGAAGGATAAGAGGATGTGGAACCCCTTCAAGGTGTCAAGGACATGCATTGGAAAAAGCACAAGACTCTTCATATTTCTTTTAGTGATCCAAGATCACATTGAGTCCATAGGAAAGCCAATACTATTAAAAGGGGATGAGGTGTTTGTTGGGGAACGTATCATGCAATTTAAAAAAAATTCCTACGATCACGCAAGATCTATCTAGGAGATGCATAGCAACGAGAGGGGGAGAGTGTGTCCACGTACCCTTGTAGACCGAAAGCGGAAGTGTTAGGTTAACGCGGTTGATGTAATCGAACGTCTTCACGATCCAACCGATCCAAGTACCAAACGTACGGCACCTCCGTGTTCAACACACGTTCAACTCGATGACGCCCCTCGAACTCTTGATCCAGCAGAAGGTCGAGGGAGAGTTCCGTCATCATGACGGTGTGGTGATGGTGATTGATATGTCCATTTTGCATCATGCTTTTATATCAATATTTGCATTATGGGTTGTTATTACACATTATGTCACAATACTTATGCCTATTCTCTCTTATTTTACAAGGTTTACATAAAGAGGGAGAATGCCGACAGCTAGGATTCTGGCTGCAAAAGGAGCAAATATTAGAGACCTATTCTGCACAGCTCCAAAAGTCCTGAAACTTCATGGATGATGTTTTCCAAATATATAAAAAACATTGAGCACAAGAACTTCACCAAGGGGGCCACACCCTGCCCAAGAGGGTGGGGTGCGCGCCCTACCCCCTGGGCGTGCCCCCTACCTCGTGCCCTCCGGTGACCATCTTCTGTTATATGGACTCTTTCGATGGAAAAAAATCATAAGCCATCTTCTCGGACGAAACTCCGCCGCCATGAGGCGGAACCTTGGCGGAGCCAATCTAGGGTTCTGGCGGGGCTGTTCTGCCGGGGAAACTTCCCTCCCGGACGGGGAAATCATCGCCATCGTCATCACCAACGCTCCTCTCATCGGGAGAGGGCAATCTCCATCAACATCTTCATCAGCACCATCTCATCTCAAAACCCTAGTTCATCTCGTGTATCCAATTCTTGTCTCCATGTCCGGGATTGGTGCTAGTAGGTTGCTAGTAGTGTTAATTACTCCTTGTAGTTGATGCTAGTTGGTTTAATTGGTGGAAGATCATATGTTCAGATCCTATATGCACATTAATACCCCTCTGATTATGAACATGTTTATGCTTTGTGAGTAGTTACTTTTGTTCCTGAGGACATGGGAGAAGTCTTGCTATTAGTAGTCATGTGAATTTGGTATTCGTTCGATATTTTGATGAGATGTATGTTGTCTCTCCTCTAGTGGTGTTATGTGAACGTCGACTACATGACACTTCACCATTATTTGGGCCTAGAGGAAGGCATTGGGAAGTAATAAGTAGATGATGGGTTGCTAGAGTGACAGAAGCTTAAACCCTAGTTTATGCGTTGCTTCGTAAGGGGCTGATTTGGATCCATATGTCTCATGCTATGGTTAGGTTTACCTTAATACTTTTGTTGTATTTGCGAATGCTTGCAATAGAGGTTAATCATAAGTGGGATGCTTGTCCAAGTAAGGGCAGCACCCAAGCACTGGTCCACCCACATACCAAATTATCAAAGTACCGAACACGAATCATATGAGCGTGATGAAAACTAGTTTGACGATATTCCCATGTGTCCTCGGGAGCGCTTTACATCATATAAGAGTTTGTCCAGGCTTGTCCTTTGCTACAAAAAGGATTGGGCCACCTTGCTGCACCTTATTTACTTTTGTTACTTGTTACTCGTTGCAAATTATCCTATCACCAAACTATCTGTTACCACTTATTTCAGTACTTGCAGAGAATACCTTGCTAGAAACCGCTTATCATTTCCTTTTGCTCCTCGTTGGGTTCGACACTCTTACTTATTGAAAGGACTACGATAGATCCCCTATACTTGTGGGTCATCAAGACTCTTTTCTGGCGCCGTTGCTAGGGAGTGAAGCGCCTTTGGTAGGTGGAATTTGGCAAGGAAAAATTTATATAGTGTGCTGAAATTTACTGTCACTTGTTACTATGGAAAGTAATCCTCTAAGGGGCTTGTTCGGGGTATCTTCACCCCGACCAGTAGAGCAAAGAGTTGCTCCTCAACCCACTGAACTTACTGAAAATGAAAATGCTTGCTTCGAAATTCCTTTGGGTATGGTAGAAAAACTGCTAGCTAATCCTTTTTTGGGAGATGGAACAAAACATCCTGATGAGCATCTAATATATGTGGATGAAGTTTGTGGATTATTTGAGCTTGCAGGTGTACCCAAAGATGTTGTTAAGAATAAGGTCTTTCCCTTATCTTTGAGGGGAGATGCATCGACATGGTATAGGCTATGTGATGATATGGAGTCTGGAATTACAAACAATTGAAATTGGAATTTCATCAAAAGTTTTATCCTATGCATCTTGTTCATCGTGATCACAATTATATACATAATTTTTGGCCTTGCGAAGGAGAAAGCATCGCTCAAGCTTGGGAGAGGCTTAAATCAATGTTATATTCATGCCCCAACCATGAGCTCTCAAGAGAAATAATTATTCAAAACTTTTATGCTCGGCTTTCTGATAATAATCGCACCATGCTTGATACTTATTGTGCTGGCTCTTTTATGATGAAGACTATTGAATTCAAATGGGATTTATTGGAAAGAATTAAACGCAACTCCGAAGATTGGGACCTTGACAATGGTAAGGAGTCAGGTATGACACCTAGTATTGATTATGTTAAATCTTTTATGGATACCGATATTTTCCGTAAATTTAGCACTAAATATGGACTTGACTCTGAGATAGTAGCTTCTTTCTGTGAATCTTTTGCTGCTTATGTTGATCTCCCCAAGGATAAGTGGTTTAAATATCATCCTACCATAGAAGTAAAAGTAGCTGCACCTATTAAAGTAGAAGAAAAGACTATTACTTATAATGATCCTATTGTTCCTACTTGTTGTGTTGAGAAACCACCTTTCCATGTTAGAATAAAGGATCGTGCTAAAGCTTCAACTGTGGTTCGTAAAAGCAATATTAAAACATATACACCTCCTGAGCAAGTTAAAGTTGAACCTAATATTGCTATTGTTAAAGATCTCTTGTCTGATAATATAGATGGGCATGTTATTTATTTTTGTGATGAAACTGCTAGAATTGCTAAACCTCATGATGCAGATAAACCTAGGCCTGTGATAGGCATGCCTGTTATTTCTGTTAAAATAGGAGATCATTTTTATCATGGCTTATGTGATATGGGTGCTAGTGCTAGTGCAATACCTATTGACTTATACAACGAAATTATGCATGACATTGCACCTATTGAGTTAGAAGATATTGATGTCACAATTAAACTTGCTAATAGAGATACCATTTCACCAATGGGAATTGTTAGAGATGTTGAAGTCTTGTGTGGGAAAACTAAATATCCTGTTGATTTTCTTGTTCTTGGTTCCCCACAAGATAGCTTCTGTCCCATTATATTTGGTAGACCCTTCTTAAATACTGTTAATGCTACCATAGATTGCAAAAGAGATGTTGTTACTGTCGGTTTAGATGATATGACTCATGAATTTAATTTTTCTAAATTTAGTAGACAACACCGTGAAGAAGAATTACCTAACAAAGATGAAATTATTGGTCTTGCCTCTATTGCCGTACCTCATAGTGATCCTTTAGAACAATATTTACTAGACCATGAAAAAGAGATGTTTATGAATGAAAAAGGGAATTAGATGAAGTATTCTTTAAACAGGAACCTATTCTGAAACATAATTTACCTGTTGAAATCCTAGGAGATCCTCCTCCACCCAAGGGTGATCCCGTGTTTGAGCTTAAACCGTTACCGGATACTCTTAAATATGCTTATCTTGATGAGAAAAAGATATATCCTGTTATTATTAGTGCTAACCTTTCAGAACATGAAGAAGAGAGATTATTGAAAATTCTGAAGAAGCACCATGCTGCTATTGGGTATACTCTTGATGATCTTAAGGTTATTAGTCCCACTCTATGTCAACATAAAATTAATTTGGAAGAAGATGCTAAACCAGTTCGTGATCATCAACGCCGGCTGAATCCTAAAATGAAAAAAAGTGGTAAGAAAGGAGATACTAAAGCTCCTTGAGGCAGGTATAATTTACCCCGTTGCTGATAGGTAGTGGGTAAGCCCTGTCCATTGTGTCCCTAAGAAGGGAGGTATTACTGTTGTTCCTAACAATAAAGATGAATTGATTCCTCAAAGAATTATTACTGGTTATAGGATGGTAATTGATTTCCGCAAATTAAATAAGGCTACTAAAAAAGATCATTACCCCTTACCTTTTATCGATCAAATGCTAAAAAGATTATCCAAACATACACATTTTTGCTTTCTAGATGGTTATTTTGGTTTCTCTCAAATACCTGTGTCAGCCAAAGATCAATCAAAGACTACTTTTACATGCCCTTTTGGTACTTTTTCTTATAGACGTATGCCTTTTGGTTTATGTAATGCACCTGCTACCTTTCAAAGATGCATGATGGTTATATTCTCTGACTTTTGTGAAAAGATTTGTGAGGTTTTCATGGACGACTTTTCCGTCTATGGATCTTCTTTTGATGATTGCTTGAGCAACCTTGATCGAGTTTTGCAGAGATGTGAAGAAACTAATCTTGTCTTGAATTAGGAAAAGTGCCACTTTATGGTTAATGAAGGTATTGTCTTGGGGTATAAAGTTTCTGAAAGAGGTATTGACGTTGATAAAGCCAAGGTTGAGGCTATTGAAAAGATGCCATGTCCCAAGGACATCAAAGGTATAAGAAGTTTCCTTGGTCATGCCGGTTTTTATAGGAGGTTCATTAAGGACTTCTCAAAAATCTCTCGGCCTCTGACTAATTTATTACAAAAAGGTATACCATTTGTCTTTGATGATGATTGTGTAGAAGCATTTGAAATACTTAAGAAAGCATTGATCTCTGCACCTATTGTTCAGCCACCTGAGTGGAATTTACCCTTTGAAATTATGTGCGATGCTAGTGATTATGCTGTAGGTGCTGTTCTAGGACAAAGAATTGATAAGAAACTAAATGTTATTCAATATGCTAGTAAAACTCTAGACAATGCTCAAAGAAATTATGCTACTACTGAAAAAGAATTCTTAGCAGTTCTATTTGCCTGTGATAAGTTTAGACCTTATATTGTTGATTCTAATGTAACTATTCACACTGATCATGCTGCTATTAAATATGTTATGGAAAAGAAAGATGCTAAACCTAGACTTATTAGATGGGTTCTCTTGCTACAAGAATTTGATTTACATATTGTTGATAGAAAAGGAGCTGAGAACCCCGTTGCAGACAACTTGTCTAGGTTAGAAAATGTGCTTGATGACTCACTACCTATTGATGATAGCTTTCCTGATGAGCAACTAAATGTCATAAATGCTTCTCATACTGCTCCATGGTATGTTGATTGTGCTAATTACATTGTTGCTAAGTTTATACCATCTAGTTTCACATACCAGCAAAAGAAAAAGTTCTTCTATGATTTGAGGCATTACTTTTGGGATGACCCGCATCTTTATAAAGAAGGAGTAGATGGTGTTATTAGATGTTGTGTACCTGAGCATGAACAGGAACAGATCCTACGCAAGTGTCACTCCGAAGCTTATGGAGGGCACCATGCTGGAGATAGAACTGCACATAAGGTACTACAATCTGGTTTTTATTGGCCCACTCTCTTCAAGGATGCCCGTAAGTTTGTCTTATCTTGTGATGAATGTCAAAGAATTCGTAATATTAGTAGATGTCAAGAAATGCCTATGAATTATTCACTTGTTATTGAACCATTTGATGTTTGGGGCTTTGACTATATGGGACCTTTTCCTTCCTCTAATGGTTATACACATATTTTAGTTGCTGTTGATTACGTTACTAAGTGTGTAGAAGCTATTCCTACTAGTAGTGCTGATCATAACACTTCCATTAAAATGCTTAAAGAAGTTATCTTTCCAAGGTTTGGAGTCCCTAGATATTTAATGACTGATGGTGGTTCACATTTTATTCATGGTGCTTTCCGTAAAATGCTTGCTAAATATGATGTTAATCATAGAATTGCATCCCCTTATCACCCTCAGTCTAGTGGTCAAGTATAATTGAGTAATAGAGAACTCAAATTAATTTTTTAAAAGACTATTAATAGGTCCAGAAAGAATTGGTCCAAGAAACTTGATGATGCATTATGGGCCTATAGAACTGCATCCAAAAATCCTATTGGTATGTCTCCGTATAAAATGGTCTATGGAAAAGCATGTCACTTACCTCTCGAACTAGAACACAAGGCTTATTGGGCTATTGAAGAACTAAATTATGATTTTAAATTTGCCGGTGAGAAGAGGTTATTTGATATTAACTCACTTGATGAATGGAGAACCCAAGCCTACGAAAATGCCAAGTTGTTTAAAGAAAAAGTTAAAAGGTGTCATGATAAAAGAATACAAAAGCGTGAGTTTAATGTAGGTGATTATGTATTGCTATACAACTCTCGTTTAAGATTTTTTGCAGGAAAACTTCTCTCTAAATGGGAAGGTCCTTACGTTATCGAAGAGGTCTACCGTTCTGGTGCCATAAAAATCAACATCTTCGAAGGCACAAATCCGAAGGTGGTAAATGGTCAAAGAATCAAACATTATATCTCAGGTAATCCCATAAATGTTGAAACCAATGTTATTGAAACCATAACCCCTAAGGAGTACATAAGGGATACTTTTCGGAACGTTTCAGACTCCGAAAAGGAATAGGTATGTGGTACGGTAAGTAAACCGACTCCAAAACAGTTTTTAAGGCAATATTTCTCCGTTTTAGAATATTTAGAAAAATAGAAAAATAAGCAGCAGTCCGGAAAGGACACGAGGGCTCCACGAGGGTGGAGGGCGCGCCCCCTACCTCGTGGGCACCTCGTGTGCTCTTCGGACTCTGTTTTCTTACAAAACACGTATTTTGGTCGGTAAAAATTCATTATATAACCTCCCGGGGGTTTTGACTCCCGTATCACGCAAAAGTCTCTTGTCTTTGTTTCGAGTTGTTTTTCTAACAGATCTAGATTATCATGACGTCTCCAAGTGCACCCAAGGACAAGTTCTTCGAGAAGGTCATCAACCCTTACCTAGCGGAGGTGCAGCGACACCCTCAAACCATTGAGATGCGTGATGGGTTGCTGCACATCTGTGATGCTGAGGGACTGAAGGGGACCAGAAGCGTGGAGACGAGGCTAGAAGCAATGGAGCAACAAGTTTTCAAGTGTCAGGGGATGGTGGAGCGTGGACTCAACTCCAACTACATGACGATCGCAGAGTTCACCAACAAACACAAGCTGGATGCCGACAACATTGGGGAGACCATCTTCAAGCTTCACGAGAAAATTGAGCACCTCCAAAGCTCAAATCTATGACTTGCAAAACCAAAACTGTGAGTATGAATATAGATTCAAAAGGATGAGTTTGGATGAAGATTTGAGGATCCTGGAGACTTGGTCATCCTTTTATGATGGTGAGCCTATGCCTTGGAAGAAGGACGACAAGCCCACGCCATCAGCAACATCACCATCGTCTCCTCCAACAAAGAAGAATTGAGTATCTGGTATGGGCACTGCACTTGGCAACTGCCAAGCTTGGAGGAGTGCCCCGGTATCGTATCACCATCTCTTTTATCTTTACCTTTTTTCTTAGTTCGATCCTTTTGGTAATATCTTGATCTAGTAGAATAAAAGTTCTTAGTATGATCTAGTTGTGAGTTTTGCTTTATTATCCTTCTATGTAATCGAGTCCGTGAGCTATATAATAAAGATTAGTGTTGAGTCAAGGGCTTGATTATTTTGCCATGATCCTAAGTGAATAAAAGAAAAGAGAAAGAAATAAAAAGAAACAAAGAGATCGTGTGACTCTTATGGAGAGTAATGAGCTCACATAGAAAGATTATGATGAATAAAAGTTATTGAGGGTTGACAAACATAGTTTTGGTCATCGTTGCAATTAATAGGAAGTAATAAAGAAAGAGAGGTCTTCACATATAAATATACTATCTTGGACATCTTTTATGATTGTGAGCACTCATTAAAATATGACATGCTAAAGAGTTGACATTGGAAAAGGAAGACAACATAATGGGTTATGTTTTCTTACATCTGAGATAAATTATATTGTCTTGGATCCTCCAACATGTTGAGCTTGCCTTTCTCCCTCATGTTAGCCAAATTCATTGCACCAAGTAGAGATACTACTTGTGCTTCCAAATACCCTTAAACCAGTTTTGCCATGAGAGTCCACAATACCTACCTATGGATTGAGTAAGATCCATCAAGTAAGTAGTCATCGGTGCAAGCAATAAAAATGCTCTCTAAATATGTATGATTGATTGGTGTGGAGGAAATAAGCTTTATACAATCGTGTGATATGGAAGTAATAAAAGCGACAGGCTGCATAATAAATGTCCATATCACAAGTGGCAATATAAAGTGATTTTCTTTCACATTAGGATTTTGTGCATCCAACCATAAAAGCGCATGACAAACTTTGCTTCCCTCTGTGAAGGGCCTATCTTTTACTCTTATCTCCTACACTGCAAAAGAGCCATGGTGATCCTCACCTTCCTTTTTACATTTTATCCTTTGGCAAGCACAATATGTTGGAAAGATCCCGTAATATATGGCTAATTGGATGTGAGTTTTCATGAACTATTACTGTTGACATTACCCTTGAGGTAAAACGTTGGGAGGTAAAACTATAAGCCCCTATCTTTCTCTCTGTCCGATTAAAACTCCATACCCATAAGTATTGCGTGAGTGTCAACAATTGTGAAAGACTATATGATAGTTGAGTATGTGGACTTGCTGAAAAGCTCTTATACATTGACTCTTTCCTATGTTATGATAAAATTCAATTGCTTCAATGACTGAGATTATAGTTTGTTAGTTTTCAATGAAGTTTACGATCCATACTTGATATTGTGATTGAATTATTACTCTAGCATAAGATATTATATGACAGGAATTATATAAGTTGCTGCTCTAAGAATGATCATGATGCCCTCATGTCCGTATTTTATTTTTATCGACACCTTCATCTCTAAACATGTGGACATACTTTTCGATTTCGGCTTTTCGCTTGAGGACAAGCGAGGTCTAAACTTGGGGGAGTTGATACGTCCATTTTGCATCATGCTTTTATATCAATATCTATTGCATTATGGGCTGTTATTACACATTATTTCACAATACTTATGCCTATTCTCTCTTATTTTACAAGGTTTACATAAAGAGGGAGAATGCCGGCAGCTGGGATTCTGGCTGGAAAAGGAGCAAATATTAGAGACCTATTCTGCACAGCTCCAAAAGTCCTGAAACTTCACGATGATGTTTTCCAAATATATAAAAAACATTGAGCGCAAGAACTTCACCAGGGGGCCACACCTGCCCATGAGGGTTGGGGGCGCGCCCTACCCCCTAGGCACGCCCCCTACCTCGTGGCCCCCTGGTGGCCCTCCGGTGACCATCTTCTGCTATATGGACTCTTTCGATGGGAAAAAAATCATAAGCCATCTTCTCGGACGAAACTCCGCCGCCACGAGGTGGAACCTTGGCGGAGCCAATCTAGGGTTCTGGCGGGGCTGTTCTGCCGGGGAAACTTCCCTCCTGGAGGGGGAAATCATCACCATCGTCATCACCAATGCTCCTCTCCTCGGGAGAGGGCAATCTGCATCAACATCTTCATCAGCACCATCTCATCTCAAAACCCTAGTTCATCTCTTGTATCCAATTCTTGTCTCCAGGTCCGGGATTGGTGCTAGTAGGTTGCTAGTAGGGTTAATTACTCCTTGTAGTTGATGCTAGTTGGTTTAATTGGTGGAAGATCATATGTTCAGATCCTATATGCACATTAATACCCCTCTGATTATGAACATGTTTATGCTTTGTGAGTAGTTACTTTTGTTCCCGAGGACATGGGAGAAGTCTTGCTATTAGTAGTCATGTGAATTTGGTATTCGTTCGATATTTTGATGAGATGTATGTTGTCTCTCCTCTAGTGGTGTTATGTGAACGTCGACTACATGACACTTCACCATTATTTGGGCCTAGAGGAAGGCATTGGGAAGTAATAAGTAGATGATGGGTTGCTAGAGTGACAAAGGCTTAAACCCTAGTTTATGCGTTGCTTCGTAAGGGGCTGATTTGGATCCATATGTCTCATGCTATGGTTAGGTTTACCTTAATACTTTTGTTGTATTTGCGGATGCTTGCAATAGAGGTTAATCATAAGTGGGATGCTTGTCCAAGTAAGGGCAGAACCCAAGCACCGGTCCACCCACATACCAAATTATCAAAGTACCGAACGCGAATCATATGAGCGCGATGAAAACTAGCTTGACGATATTCCCATGTGTCCTCGGGAGCGCTTTACATCATATAAGAGTTTGTCCAGGCTTGTCCTTTGCTACAAAAAGGATTGGGACACCTTGCTGCACCTTATTTACTTTTGTTACTTGTTGCTCGTTACAAATTATCCTATCACCAAACTATCTGTTACCACTTATTTCAGTACTTGCAGAGAATACCTTACTGGAAACCGCTTATCATTTCCTTCTGCTCCTCGTTGGGTTCGACACTCTTACTTATCGAAAGGACTATGATAGATCCCCTATAATTGTGGGTCATCAGTGATGGTGATGTGTTCCACGCAGGGCTTCGCCTAAGCACTACGACGCTATGACAGGAGGAGTAAACTATGGAGGGGGGCACCGCACATGGCTAAGAGAACAATTGATGTGCCTTTGGGGTGCCCCCGGCTCCCGTATATAGAGGAGAAGGGGAGGAGGTGGCCGGCCAGCAGGAGGCGTGCCAAGGGGGGGGGGAGTCCTACTAGGACTCCACTCCTAGTAGGATTCGCCCCCTTCCTTCCAAGGGAGAGGGGAAAGGGGAAAGAGGGGGGAGGGAGAAGGAAAGGGGGGAGGGCACCCCACCCCTTGTCCAATTCGGATTGGTCAGGGGGGAGGCGTGTGCCACCTCTTGTGGCCTGCCTCCCTCTCTCCACTATGACCCATGAGGCCCATTAACTTTCCCGAGGGGTTCCGGTAACCTCCTGGTACTCCGAAAAATCCCCGAACCTCTTCGGAACCATTCTGGTGTCCGTATATAACCTTCCAATATAGCAATCTTTACCTCTCGACCATTTTGAGACTCCTCATCATGTCCATGATCTCATCTGGGACACCGAACAAACTTTGGTCACCAACACACACAACTCATAATACAAATCGTCATCGAACGTTAAGCGTGCGGACCCTACGGGTTCAAGAACTATGTAGACATGACAGAGACACATCTCTAGTCAATAACCAATAGCGGAACCTGGATGCTGTCGGATCACGGGTTCCGGCAAACCTTTAGGTTCGAACTCTGGGGTGCGCGTGAAGTTCTTTCCCTCCTTCCGATCTACGCCCTAGCTCGCTAAGGTCTCACAGACGAACTCGACGCACTCGCAACACAAAGACACAATGTTTATACTGGTTGGGGCCACCGATGTGGTGTAATACCCTACTCCAGTGCGGTGGTGATGGATTGCCTCTCGGTCTGATGATGAACAGTACAAGGGGAAGAACAGCCTCCTGAGGTTGAGGTGTTCTTGTGCTTGGTGTGGCTAAGGGTTGGCCTTTGATCAGATCAGATCAAATCAGCCCTCTCCCCCCTTCGTGGTGGCTAGTCCTACTTATATAGGCCCTGGTCCTCTCCCCAAATATTGAGCGAGAAGGGAACCAACAACGGCGGCCAATTTGAAAGGGGACAGCTAGTACAAGCTATCCTGACAAAAGGTGGTCTTCGCCTGCCAAAGGTTCTGGTGGTGACGCTGTCCTGGGCTCCATGGTGACCTCTGTCCTGCCGTCCTTTTGGCCTTGGTCTCGTTGCACTGATATGGAAACCTTTGCCTAATGCCTCGTTACTCCGCGCCTGCACTTGCCTCCTTAGCACCAAAGAGGGAACATGGACGCTGCGCGCCCTGGTGCCCGCCTGGTGTCGATCGTCATGGCTCACGTCACAAGAGCCTCGCGAGGTTCGCCCCGCCTTGATATCTCCGCTCCTCGCGAGGCAGCCTGGTGAGGCTGCTCCTGAGGAGGTCTTGCATCGTCCACCTCACGAGGCTTGGCCCCTCGTGAGGGTCTTGAATGCCTTGTTGATGATGATGGGCCATACAGACCTGCCAGCACAACCACGCCATGGGCCGCAGGCCGGCAAGTGTGGGGACCCCCATTTCCAGAACTCCGACAATAGCCCCCGGGCCCAAGGCGCACTCGGGCTTGGCTTCAAGGCGAAGCCAAAGGATCAAGCACGGAGTGCCGCGGGCCCCAAAAGCCTGTGGCCTCGGTTAACGCGTGGCGGTTGATTGGTCGTAGGCGTCTCCGCTTCCCCACGCCGCTTCGGCAACTGCCTGATTTGGCAAAAAGGCTGGCACAGACAGCGCTTGCCTTCATTGCTTCTTCCTTGCCTTGCTCCTGATCCCCTTTCCTGCTTCTTGTTGCCGGAACTTCCAGATCTGCTTCAACTTCGCTCCGCATCGGCGACCAATGGCGCCCTGCAAGGTCAAGTCCTCCTCGGCGCCGGCCTGGTTCGAGCCAGCCCTCGATGCGCCCAATGTCACGGAGAAGAACCTTGCCGCCATGCTCTTGCTGACGGCAGGGGTGAGCAATGAATGGGGGAAGACGGGGCTCCAACTTGCCTCCGACGTGCCGGAGCCTGAGAGAAGCACCTTCTTCCCCTTCTTCTCGAGAAGCATTGCCGCTGGGTTGGTTCCCCCCTTCTCTGATTTCTTTTATGAGGTCCTCGGCCACTACGGGCTGTAGGCGTTGCACCTCCATCCCAACTCTATCATCCTCCTGTCCATCTTCTCCTACTATTGCGAGGCGTACCTAGGTGTGATGCCGTCCATGGCACTTCTACGCCACTTCTTCTTCCTTCTCGTCAGCGATGGACACGTCTCTGGGCGTGCCAACTTCATCGCATCCGGCAAGGCCAACTCGATCTCAAGCACCGGGAAGAGAGCCGACAACATTCGGGCAAAATGGGTCATAATGGACACTAAGTACGCCCACTCGCGCCTGGCATTGCCGACGGAGGCGCCGCAGTCTGACAGGGGGTGGCCCCGTGCGGAGCTTACTGATGAGCGGGCATCGTCGGTGCTGGAGCAGATGCAGACCGATTTGAGGCCGGGCAACGCGAAGGCGGCCAAGGTGACTGGGGTTATGCTCCTGAGGGAATTCTTGATGTTGCGCGTTGCTCCACTCCAGGCGCGCACGTGCCCCTTGTGAAAGCTTGGAGATGAAGCAGACAAAGTTCGTCTGAGCCCGGTGGCCCTGCCTGATGACGAGTTAACTGCGGTTCTGCTTCTCTTGGTTGGGGACAACCAAGAGTACCCACTGAGGGCCTTTCTTCCTTTGTTCCATCACAAGGACTGGGAGCAATTCATTGCTTCCAGGCCGACCTTTGACGCGTGTGGGCTGGTGCTGCCGACGCTCGCTGGGGCCTCCGCAACGCCGAAGCCGGTGGAGGTGTCTTCCGACGAGTCCCGCAAGGAGGAAGAGGAGGAGGAATGCTCGGAGGAGATCCCCGTGGGAATGGGGGATAATTCCCCCTTGAGCAAGGCCGACATCCTCCGCGCGCTACCAGACGATGCCGAGGTCGTCGCCCGCTAGGAGGTGAGGGAGCTGCCCCTCATCCCGACAAGGGGTAGATCGTCGCTGGTCTCTCGAGATGCTGCCTCCAACGTGGTACCGCTTGGGGCCAGCTCCGGCCCTTCTGTCGCACCGCCTTCTGCCGCCAGAGCCCGCGCGCCCACTTGTCAGGCCCCGACGCTTTCAGGCTTCAAGCTTCTCAAGCGGAGGGTGGAATACACCGCGGTGGACCAGTAAGTGTTTACTCTCCGTCTTGTTTTTGCTCATGTTGTTGCTTCCTAATTTTCGTCTTTGGTTGTCCAGGCCGTTGTCTGCGGCGAAGAAGAGGAAAGGGGTACGGTGGCTGCGCCCCTTCTGCTGAGAAAGGAGACGCGAGCTCTCGTGCCTCCTCAGCTCGGTCGTCTTTGCGAGGCCAAGAGGAGCATCGTCGGGAGGATTCAGCCACCATGGCCCTGCCGCCCCCGAAGGTGCCGGCGTCTGGCCCGGCTAAGGAGGCCCAACTACTCCGGAACCCGCAGTCTCCCAGGCCCTGGTGACGGCGTCGTCTCCTCCTTCTGCCGTACATCCACTCCCAGGTTCTTCTGCCTCTGCTGCTGTCCTAGAGTGTGCTCTTTTGGAGATGACCCAGTTGCGGGCAGATCTCCTGAGCGAGGACCCATGCTTGGTGGCCGGGCGCCTGGAGCTGGCCTCTGGCTGGCTTCACTCCGACTCGGCAGTTCGCGCGACACCGAGCCAAGCCGCGACGTCTTCCGAGAAGGAGAAGCAGAGTGTTGCCAATGCTGCAGCCGATTGTGAGGCGGTAATGAAGGACGCTAAGGCCGCCCGCGACCGCTGCAGAGAGCTGGAGGACGAGCTGAAGAGCTTGCGCGACAGGCACGCCGAAGAAGCACGCGGCCGCCAGGTGTAGGAGGAGGAGATGAAGGTCCGGGAGGACGCCATCAAGAACCGTGAGGCTGAGCTGGGGGAGTTGGGGAAGACGCAGGCCGCCGAGCGCAGCCGGCTGGATGAGCTGGATCGGAAGGTGAAGGCGAGGGAGGCCGATCTTGATGCCAAGGCATGGGTTCTGGCCGAAGACCGTGTGGCCTTTGCCGACCTCGAGGAGAGATCTCGCGTGGCACTGAAGACGCTCTACAAGCACGGCTTGGAGAGGCTGCTGACCACCGATGAGGATGGCCCCGCCCTGCTACTTCCTCTCTTGGTGAAGGCGCTCAAGGAAGTCGTGGATGGTATCAGTCCTATGGCAGAGGCAGAAGCTCGCGTCCTGTCTTTAGCTGCATTGACTCGTGTCTTTAGCCATCTGCACCTTCGCGACCCCAGCGCTTGTCTTGACGAGCTGCTGGAGCCTATGGCTGATGATCAGTGCGCAGCTGCCGCCACAGCCGTGCAAGGTCAGGTCAAAGCCCTGCTGAAGAAGTTCCACGGCTTTGCCTCCACACCCTTGTCCGGCGATGCCGCCGATCCTGCGGCTGGTGGTGCAGGTGCAGGTGCTACCTCTTGAGCACTATGTTGGTTTTCCCTTGAAGAGGAAAGGGTGATGCCGCAAAGTAGCGTAAGTATTTCCCTCAGTTTTTGAGAACCAAGGTATCAATCCAGTAGGAGGCTACGCGCGAGTCCCTCGCGCCTACACAAAACAAATAAATCCTCGCAACCAATGCGATAAGGGGTTGTCAATCCCTACACGGTCACTTACGAGAGTGAGATTTGATAGATATGATAAGATAATATTTTTTGTATTTTTATGATAAAGATGCAAAGTAAAATAAAAGATAATGAAAATAACTAAGTGTTGGAAGATTAATATGATGGAAGATAGACCCGGGGGTATAGGTTTCACTAGTTGCTTCTCTCAAGAGCATAAGTATTTTACAGTGGGTGAACAAATTATTGTTGTGCAATTGACAGAAGTGAGCATAGTTATGAGAATATCTAGGTATGATCATGTATATAGGCATCACGTCTGAGACAAGTAGACCGACTCCGGCCTGCATCTACTACTATTACTCCACACATCGACCGCTATCCAGCATTCATCTAGAGTATTAAGTTCAAGAGAACAGATTAACGCTTTAAGCAAGATGACATGATGTAGAGGGATAAACTCATGCAATATGAAATAAACCCCATCTTGTTATCCTCGATGGCAACAATACAATACGTGCCTTGCTGCCCCTACTGTCACTGGGAAAGGACACCGCAAGATTGAACCCAAAGCTAAGAACTTCTCCCATTGCATAAACCCACAATCATATATAAAAGAATTCAGAGAGGATTCAAATATTGTTCATAGATAATCTTGATCATAAACCCACAATTCATCGGTCTCAACAAACACACCGCAAAAAGAAGATTAGATCGAATAGATCTCCACAAGAGAGGGGGAGAACATTGTATTGAGATCCAAAAAGAGAGAAGAAGCCATCTAGCTAATAACTATGGACCTGAGGGTCTGAGGTAAACTAATCACACTTCATCGGAGAGGCTATGGTGTTGATGTAGAAGCCCTCCGTGATCGATGCCCCCTCCGGCGGAGCTCCGGAATAGGCCCCAAGATGGGATCTCATGGATACAGAAAGTTAGGACAGTGGAATTAGGGTTTTGGCTCCGTATTTGATCGTTTTGGGGTACATAGGCATATATAGGAGGAAGGAGTACGTCGGTGGAGCAACAGGGGGTCCACAAGGGTGGAGGGAGCACCTGGGGGGGGGGGATAGGCGCGCCCCCCTACCTCGTGGCTTCCCTGTTGGTTGCTTGATGTAGGGTCCAAGTCTCCTGGATCATGTTCATTCCGAAAATCACGTTCTCGAAGGTTTCATTCCATTTGGACTCCGTTTGATATTCTTCTTCTACGAAACTCTGAAATAGGCAAAAATAGCAATTCTGGGCTGGGCCTCCAGTTAATAGGTTAGTCCCAAAAATAATATAAAAGTGAATAATAAAGCCCAATAATGTCCAAAACATAAGATAATATAGCATGGAGCAATCAAAAATTATAGATACGTTGGAGACGTATCAAGCATCCCCAAGCTTAATTCCTGCTCGTCCTCGAGTAGGTAAGTGATAAAAACAGAATTTTTGATGTGGAATGCTACTAGGCATAATTTCAATGTAATTCTTCTTAATTGTGGCATGAATATTCATATCCGAAAGATTCAAGATAAAAGTTTAATATTAACATTGAAATAATAATATTAACTAAGCAATCAGGTCTTCTCAAAATAACATGGCCAAAGAAAGTTCATCCCTACAAAATCATATAGTTTAGTCATGCTCCATTTTCGTCACACAAGAATGCTGTCATCATGCACAACCCTGATGACAAACCAAGCAATTGTTTCATACTTTATTAATCTCAAACTTTATAAACCTTCACGCAATACATGAGCGTGAGCCATGGATATAGCACTATGGATGGAATAGAGTATAATGATGGGGGTTATGTGGAGAAGACAACAAAGGAGAAAGTCTCACATCAACAAGGCTAATCAATTAGCTATGGAGATGCCCATCGATTGATGTTAATGCAAGGAGTAGGGATTGCCATGCAACGGATGTACTAGAGCTATAAATGTATGAAATCTCAACAAAAGAAACTAGTGGGTGTGCATCCAACTTGCTTGCTCACGAAGACCTAGGGCACTTGAGGAGGCCAATTGTTGGAATATACAAGCCAAGTTCTATAATGAAAAATTCCCACTAGTATATGAAAGTGACAAAACAAGAGACTCTCTATCATGAAGATCATGGTGCTACTTTGAAGCACAAATGTGGAAAAAAGATAGTAGCATTGTCCCTTTTCATTTCTCGTTTTTGGGGCCTTCCTTTTTTTATTTGGCCTTTCTCTCTTTTTTTATTGGGACAATACTCTATTAAATGATGATCATCACACTTCTATTTATTTACAACTCAATGATTACAACTCGATACTAGAACAAGGTATGACTCTATATGAATGCCTCTGGCGGTGTACCAGGATATGCAATGAACCAAGAGTGACATGTATGAAAGAACTATGAATGGTGGCTTTGCCACAAATACTATGTCAACTACATGATAATGCTAAACAATATGACAATGATGAACGTGTCATGATGAACGGGATGGTCGAAAGTTGCATGTCAATATATCTCGGAATGGCTATGGAAATGCCATAATAGGTAGGTATGGTGGCTGTTTTGAGGAAGATATAAGGAGGTTTATGTGTGGAAGAGTGTATCATATCACGGGGTTTGGATGCACCAACTCTCAATGTGAGCAAAGGCAATGCACGATAACGAAGAGGGTAGCAATGATGGAAAGGTGAGAGTGCGTATAATCCATGGACTCAACATTAGTCATAAAGAACTCACATACTTATTGCAAAAATCTACAAGTCATCAAGAACCAAGCACTACGCACATGCTCCTAGGGGGATAGATTGGTAGGAAAAGACCATCGCTCGTCCCCGACGGCCACTCATAAGGAGGACAATCAAAGAACACCTCATGTTTCAAATTTGTTACATAATGTTTACCATACGTGCATGCTACGGGACTTGCAAACATCAACACAAGTATTTCTCAAATTCACAACTACTCAACTAGCACAACTTTAATATCACTACCTCCATATCTCAAAACAATCATCAAGCATCAAACTTCTCTTAGTATTCAAAAACACTCATAAGAAAGTTTTTACTAATCTTAAATACCTACCATATTAGAATTATTAAGAAAATTACCATGCTATTTAATACTCTCAAAATAATCTAAGTGAAGCATGAGAGATCAATAGTTTCTATAAAACAAATCCACCACCGTGCTCTAAAAGATATAAGTGAAGTACTAGAGCAAAACTATATAACTCAAAAGATATAAGTGAAGCACATAGAGTATTCTAATAATTTCTGAATCATGTGTGCTCTCTAAAAAGGTGTGTGCAGCAAAGATGATTGTGGTAAACTAAAAAGAAAAGACTCAAATCATGCAAGATGCTCCAAGCAAAACACATATCATGTGGTGAATAAAAATATAGCTCCAAGTAAAGTTACCGATGGAAGTAGACGAAAGAGGGGATGCCTTCCGGGGCATCCCCAAGCTTGGGCTTTTTGGTGTCCTTATATTATCTTGGGGGTTCCATGGGCATCCCTAAGCTTAGGCTCTTGCCACTCCTTGTTCCATAATCCATCAAATCCTTACCCAAAACTTGAAAACTTCACAACACAAAACTTAAAGTAGAAAATCTCGTGAGCTCCGTTAGCGAAAGAAAACAAAATACCACTTCAAGGTACTGTAATGAACTCATTCTTTATTTATATTGGTGTTAAACCTACTGTATTCCAACTTCTCTATGCTTTGTAAACTATTTTACTAGCCATAGATTCATCAAAATAAGCAAACAACACACGAAAAACAGAATCTGTCAAAAACAGAACAGTCTGTAGTAATCTGTAGCTAGCGCAAGATCTGGAACCCCCAAAATTCTAAAATAAATTTCTGGACTTGAGTAATTTATATATTAATCATCTGAAAAAGGAATTAACTAAATATCACTTTCCAAATAAAAATGGCAGCAGTTCTCATGAGCGCTAAAGTTTCTGTTTTTTACAGCAAGATTAACAAGACTTTCCCCAAGTCTTCCCAACGGTTCTACTTGGCACAAGCAATAATCTATTTATATATAAAAAGTGCTAGACGGGGTAATAAAAAAAGAGAATTAAATTAGGAAATCCCACAATAATTAGAAACATCTGACCATCAGTTTATAATCATCAAAAAACACAACCAAAACAGAGGCTAGATAAATTATTTATTACTAGAGAGGAGCAAAAAGCAAGGAATAAAAATAAAATTGGGTTGCCCTCCAACAAGCGCTATCGTTTAACGCCCCTAGCTAGGCATAAAAAGCAAGGATAGATCTAGGTGTTGCCATAATAGTAAGATAGATCATTAAAACTCATTTCATATTCTCTACGTTCGGTAGCAAGTTTTCTTTGAGGCAAGCAAAAGTAATCAAAAGGGCTAAATTTAATGGGATAAAAGTCCCCAAGATCAACTTTGGGAGGTATAGGTTCCTCCTTTGGCCCTTCGTATTGCACAACCAATTCATCATTATAAGCATTCTTTTGACAGAACTTTGTGAGCCTATACTCAAGAGAATATCCTAGTTCATTATTTCGAATGGCCAAATCATCATTAAGTTCAGAAATTCTATCAACTAAAACATTGGTAGGAACCCTTTTTCTAAGATTTTCATTGAAAGCAACATAGTCTAGAGATTGAAAACGCATTATTTCTTCTTGATCAAAAAGGATAGCCTCTATGGGAGTATGGCAAGTGTCCACCCTATAATGTGCAAAGATTTCTTTGGCCTCTTTTATTATGAATCTAAACTCATGAGCCAAAAAGATAGTACAGCACGCTTAACAGAAGAATGCTCAATATTAGAAAATTCTAGGAAAATCCTCTGTATGCAAGGGTGCATGTGCATGAATTGTCTTTCAAGTTCAACTACAAGCATGGCAATAGCGTCCGCAAGACTACTAGTTCTATGAAGGATAGAACTACCCATAGAAGGTAAAGCACCAACACAAGTAAAGAAATCTTGGATAACTCCTTTTCCAATTATATTACCACTACCAATACAATTTTTTTGTATGTAAGATAGGGGGTTCTTCAGCAGGAGCATCAGAATTTTTCATGATATTATTATTGTCCATATCGACAATAATTTCCCCAATTTCAGACATAACGGCAGAAAGTGCAAAAGGCAAAAAGAGGCAAATAAAGAAAGAGAGGGTGGATAGAGAGAGAGAGAGAGAGAGAGAGAGAGAGAGAGAGAGAGAGAGAGAGAGAGGGCGAATAAAACGGCAAGGGTGAAGTGGGGGAGAGGAAAACGAGAGGCAAATGGCAAATAATGTAATGCGGGAGATAAGGGTTTGTGATGGGTACTTGGTATGTTGACTTTTGCATAGACCTCCCCGACAACGACGCCAGAAATCCTTCTTGCTACCTCTTGAGTACTACGTTGGTTTCCCCTTGAAGAGGAAAGGGTGATGCAGCAAAGTAGCGTAAGTATTTCCCTCAGTTTTTGAGAACCAAGGTATCAATCTAGTAGGAGGCTACGTGCGAGCCCTCGCACCTACACAAAACAAATAAATCCTCGCAACCAACGCGATAAGGGGTTGTCAATCCCTACACGGTCACTTACGAGAGTGAGATCTGATAGATATGATAAGTGTCGGGGGAAACTGACCCACGAACACCTATGGGGCCGGCGGACCGGGCCCCTTTCGGTTCGGTGGGGGGCGGAGGTTGCACGAAGAGCAGATCGAGGCGAAGCACACGAGCAGTTTACCCAGCTTCGGAGCTCTCCGGAGAGATAACACTCCTACTGCTGCTTGTCTGGTTGTATTAT
This sequence comes from Triticum dicoccoides, assembly GCF_002162155.2. NCBI lineage: Eukaryota > Viridiplantae > Streptophyta > Magnoliopsida > Poales > Poaceae > Triticum > Triticum dicoccoides. The sequence goes on along the minus strand of NC_041382.1, from coordinate 500,112,681 downwards.
CTGGTGCTCTTGCTCTCGAGCGAGAGAGCGATGTGTTTTCTGGGCTACCAATGGATCAAAGCCGACTGTTTGAGGCTCCGAACCGAACGAGCCGAACCCCCTCTACGTTGCGCATGGGCCTCCTTTTATACGCTAAAGGGGTCACCGACAGGTGGCAACGCAGAGGAGGGTAAAAATGTAAAAAGTGAGGTAGTTGATACAGTTGCTTGTACAATGCACCCTACCTAACCCTGACGGCAGGGGACAAGGGCATTAAATGCCCGTCTGAGTCGCCCGAACAGTGCAGAAAAGGACCGTTAGGGGCGCCACCGTTCGCCACGATGGCGATCTTGTCAGCTTAGCATGCCACTGCGCACCGCTGGCTGCACAGCCTCCCGCCACGCACGCCCGGAGAGGCCCCCAGAGCGACACGTTGGTGGATGCGCTGGAGCGTGGGCGCAGAGTGGCCGCCTGCCGCGGCAAGCGCCTTGCCGCTGTTGTTATCTTGTCGGGTCCGGAAGCTTGTCGCTCACCGGGCTTCGAGGTACCTTGGTTTGTCTTCCCGGCAAGCTCCTCTTGCCGGAGCGCGTGGCGCGTCGCGGCAAGTTCATTGGAGCGCCTTGGTTGGCCTTCCCGGCAAGCTCCTCTTGCCGGGGTCTTGTCTCCTTAGCCTAAATACTTTGTTCTTGGATGGCCCCAAGGGAACCTTGGGGGATCTTGGCGATCACCTGGCAAGCCTTTGCCGCGGGGTGCTGCAACTGCCCGTGCACAAGTTCGGGGTACTAGGGTACCCCTAATCTAGTACACCGACAGGAGCCCCCGGGCCTGGGCCAGACACGGTGCCGAGCGCTGTTGGGCCAGGCCCAATACAGGGCACGGGCACACGCGGGCTGGGCCACGCCAAATCTTGTTCCGTATCCGCCGCACTCTCCCATAACGGCACGCGTTGAATGCGGCATCATGGGAGAGATCATGGGTGGTTGTTTAAGCGGAAGGCCGAAACGTCCGCCCCGTCCCTCTTTATAAGCAGAGGAAACAGGGGCAGTTCGTTCCCCCTCGCTGCTTGCTGCTACTCCTTCTTCACAAACTCCGCCGCTCCCCCCTTCTTCTCGAAGCCGAGAGAGCAGCGTTCCGCCCCCCCATTGCCACCAGCATCACCACACCGTCGACCTTCTCCACCACCTCCGCCATGGCCCCGAAAGCCAAAAAGGGAAAGGGCGTGAAGTCGGCCGAGGCGCAGCGGCTCGCGGCGCTGCAGAAGAAGCGGGCGATCTTCACCCCCCAGCTCGGAGTGCAGGAGCTGAGGGAGTACTTCTACCTCTTTTGGGCGACGGAGACGTGTGCGCATCCGCGCACGAGGGTACTCCCGGCTACCGCTTCGAGGTCGGCTCCAAATGGGTACCCGTTCTTCCTGCTATTCTTCTACTGCGGGCTCTGCCCGCCCTTCTTGGAGTTCTTTTGTGATATTATGAACACGTATGGCTTCCGCCTCCTTGACTTCACCCCCAATGCTGTCTTGACCATGGCAGTTTTCGCACACTTGTGCGAAAACTTTGTCGGAGTCCACCCTAGTGTAGCCCTTTTCCGCCATTACTTCATGCCTCGGGTAGAGACAGGAGAGCCGCTTGCCGGAGGGATTGCTTGGATCTCGAGAGTCGGCAAGAAAGATGCATACTTGGAGGGTGAGCTCCGCAGCAAGTGGGAGGAGTGGAGAGCGGAGTGGTGTTGGATCGTCGAGGAGGATCCGCAGCCCTTCACCGCCGTGCGCCAAACTCCAATAGTGCGTGGCAATGACTGGAGCAACATGGCCCCGGAAGACGAGAGGCTGAAGATCGCCATCACTAGGATTCTTCGCCTCAGGCTTGCCGGGCTCACCGTAGGTGCTGTTGGGGTAGATTTCCTCCGCCGCCGCATTGCCTCCCTGCAGGAGAGGAGGAGGCCCGCCTGGGAATTCAAGAATTCAGCGGACATCATGAGGCTGCGGCCGGGCCTCAACTACAACTTCACTGTCTTGGAGTTGGACGCAATTCTCTTGGAATTATTCAAACGCGACCCCCAGCATCCATTCACACTGCCGAGGGGCATAGTTCCTTTGTGCAATAACTCTTCGCTTGACCGGATCCGCGCCATGATGCTGTTGTGCGATTCACACGGCATCGTCCCAACTTGGCAAGAGCCTGCGGACGACGTTGTGCGAGCGTTCTTCGACACCTTGGAGGAATTGCCGGTCCGCGCCGACGAGCAGAAGAGCCTCACCCGTGACACCACCGACGAGGAGCTGCAGCTTATCGCCACTAGGGCGGAAGAGGCTGCGGTTGCAGCTGCCGCGGGCGCATTCGGGTTCACCGTGGAGGAGGCGGAGGCTGCAGAGGCGGCAAACCTTGCCGAACGCGCGGAGTTCATGGGTGAAGAGGAGCCTGCCGATTCCGAAGCTGAGTCGAGCGAGGCCGGCGAAGAGGAGGCTGAGCCTTCAGAGAACTTGCCGCAGGCGGAGCCCCCGGCCCCGCCAAGGAGGCGCCTTCGCAGGGCCGGGGACGCAGCGGGGCGGCAGCCGGCTCCACAGCCGCCGAGCCGCGCGACGCGCTCTACCGCGGCAAGCAATGTTGCCGCGGGAGCGCCTCACGCAACAGCGGCAACTGGAGCAGGATCTTCCCGGGCCACCGCCACTGCCCCCGCCAAGCGGGCAAGGGATCTTACTCCTCCACCTCGCCGCACCGGAGGAGGGCCGGACTTCAATCTTTCCGCGCTCAGCTCCGATGAGGAGGAAGAAGAGTGAGTTTCTTTAGCGCCCTTATAATCCTTCAATCTTGCTGTTTATATCTTGTATCTGACTTGCTCCAATCTGGACTCTTTTCTTTTCAGAACACTGGCCCAGAGAGCGGCGAAGAGGGCCAAGGCCGTGGTGATTGTCATCGAGGATGACCCCATTGCGTCGGTAGGAGGTGGGTCCGAGACCACCTTGACAGACCCGGCAATCACCCCTCGGAGCAGCCCCCAGCGCAGCCCCTAGCGTAAGTTCATAGTTTAGCCTTCTGCTGTCGGGCGTGTTTGAGTGCTTTTTCCTTTGTTGATATCTTGCTTGTTGACTTGTGCAGGAGCAGAGCAGCCTCATCAGGAGCGCCCGGAGGCCGGTCCCGAAGTGCCACCTGCTTCGACTGCGCCGCCAAGGGAGGAGTCCTCGGCAAGGGAGCGCTCTCCGGCAAGGGGGGACTCTCCGGCAAGGGACGGCACTGCTGATCCTGCGGCGACCGAGGCCGCTACTGAAGATCTTGGCGCAGGTAATCCACTTGCCCAAAAACTTTCCCTTGGGTTCTGCTTCTTCTGTTTTTCTTTCCTTGAATTTTTGATTGATTTTCCTCCCTTCTTCGTTCTTCAGACCCATCTTCGGCTGATCCAATGGAGACGGAGGGCGCCGGCGAGGAAGGTGCTGGTGCCGATGTGACCGCCGGCGAGGAGGCCGCCGGGGCTGCTGCTGCGGAAGCCGGCGAGGGGTCGGGCGATCGCACTGACGACCCTGAGGCCGCAGGAGCGCCGAGCGCTGCACCGACCGCCGAACCCTCTGCCGCTTCCGCGGAGCCGGGCTCCGAGGAGCCCCAGCCCGGCGCCTACTTGCAGGCCGGTGACAACATCTTCATCAAGCTACCCTAGGCGTCGAGCTCCAGGGCGCCAGTCGAGGGGGAGACTTTTGACGAGGAGGTGCTCGCCTCTACTGGGCTGTCATTGGTTGACGCACCCGGCAGCAGCAGCGGCGAGCCTGAGGAGGAGCAGCTGCTGCGGAAGCTGCTGTCACTCTACCGCACCCGGCAAGCCAAGCTGGCTTCCCAGGAAGCGCTTGTCGCGAAGGCGGGAGTTGACATGGAGAAGCGCGCAGAGGAGCTCCGGGGACAAAATCAAGAAGCTCTTCGATCCCTGGCGCAGGAGCGGGAGCGAGTAGACGAGAAGCGCACGACCTTTCTTCTCGAGAAGGCCGAGGCTGAGGAGGAACAAAGGCTTGCTGCCGAGAAGCAGTCCGCGCGGGAAGGTGAGCTAGTGCAGCGGAAGGCCCACCTCGACAGCTACGAGGAAGAGCTCGCCGAGCGTGAGCGAGCACTTGGCGGGGCGCTCAAGGAGGCAAAGGATGCCGCGGCAACTGCAGAGGCCGCCAATAAGGAGCTAGAGGAGAAGGTGGCGCGGCTGGAGGCCGATATTGGGAAGAGCGGCGAGGAGATTGTCGCGCTCAAGCGTGAGCGCGAGAAGGATGCTGCCGCCCATGGTGAGCTGCAAGGCCTTCTCGCTGAGAGGGGCAAGGAGCTCAGCGCCGCCAAGGATTCCAAAGCAGATCTGGAGCTGAAGCTGGCCACGCTGACGCAGACGCTGGAGGCCGCCAAGGAGCGGGAGAAGACCTTGGCGGAGAAGGTCAAGGCTGACGCTGCGCTGCTGGAGAGCATTGTAGTTACCCATAACTCGTTCAGAGACACGGTGGAGCACTGGACCGAGGGCCTGGTGAACACTGCCGCCATCATCAACGAGGAGCTGGCGCAGCTGGGGATGGATGACTTTGGGTATCCTTCCGACGAGAGCCTTCAACCCAGCGCCAAGCTCAGCCTATTCTTCAAGGGCGTGGCGACGGCACTCCAGCGACTCCGGGAGAGGATCCCGAAGCAGCTGGCCGACGAGTCACGCAAAATCTGCGCCGGGGTTCTCCAGAAGGTGCTGATGAAGATAGCCTTCCGCAATCCAGGCCTCAGCTTCACCAACGTCCTCTGATCCTTGCCGCCTGACGCCGATCTGGACGCACTCAAGGCCCTTGTCGCACCCATTGTGGACAAGGTGAGCGAGATCAAGCGAGTCGAGGGCGGGCGCGTAGATTAGGCTGCCCATTTCTTCTTTTCCCTTGTCGCTGCTAGTCATGTCATGAAAACAGTCTATTAGAGCTGCGACAAGTTATCTTTGTAATATAACTTTATTTCTGTCTATCAATTGCAATGTTATTTCCTCTACTAGATTCCCCCCTTTGTATGTTTTCACCCTACGCTTCTAGGGAACTTGTCGGCGCAGGCGCCCGAGCCGCGAGCGCTGAGTGCGGAACTTCAGCAGCCTGCTGGCGGCGCTGCTTCCGATAAGAAACCTTGTCGTGACTAGATGCAGCACGCTTAAGCTGTTGAGCAGACTCGAAACAAAGTAAGGGCGCAACTAGCCACGAGTTGGTTCCTCCGCGCACAGGTTTTCCATACAAAGCAAGGTCGTTCGAGGAAGATAACTCAAAAATTTAAAAAAGTGATTGCTCAAACTTTGGCAACTTAGCTTTTCTGTTATTTGCTTCCTGGTAAGGCAAGTCTTTGCTTGAACGATGCCTGGACCACACCACAATCTTCTCCTTCCCCCCGGCAAACTTGTGTGCGAGAGAACTTTCTTTTCCTTTAAAAGAAAAATAAAGAAGAGAAAAAAATAATAATATGGAGCACTTCGGCTCGTTACTGCTTACCGGATGTAAGTGCTGCACAAAGTGTCAGATAATCACATGCAAGAAAGGAACTAACGCATGAAATGGACAAGCTGTGCGGAGCACATGGGTTTTTACTTATGCACGGGATTTGCGCCCGGCTTTGTACAAAGGATTACATGCAACAACGGCAAGACTTGTACAAAAGGTGGTTGCCGGAACGGGTTCCGGCAACCGCGCCTTATGGGAAAAACTTACGAAGATGTTCTATGTTCTAGGAGCTGCTCACTGGAATGCCATCTTCGGTCTCAAGGCGGACAGCGCCAGGCCTTGTGACTCGTCTCACCCGATAAGGGCCTTCCCACTTCGGCGTCAACTTGTTGGAATTCTGGGCGGACTAAACGCGCCGAACAACAAGGTCGCCTTCCTCGAAGCTTCTGGCTTTAACTTTGCGGCTATGATAGCGGCGCAAAGCTTGCTGGTATCGAGCAGCTCGTATAGCAGCCTGAAGACGATCTTCCTCAAGGAGCAGCGCGTCGTCTTGCCGCAGCTGTTCTTGCTCAAGCTCATCATAAGAGAGCACTCGAGGTGATCCGTATATGAGTTCCATGGGAAGAACTGCCTCTGCTCCATAGACTAGAGCGAAAGGTGTCTGGCCAGTGGCTCGATTTGGCGTCGTTCTGATCGACCAAAGAACCACCGGCAACTCCTCGATCCAGTTCCTTCCGCACCTATGCAGCCTGTCGAAAGTTCTGGTCTTGAGCCCGCGCAGCACTTCAGCATTTTCCCTCTCTGCTTGACTGGTGCTTCTCGGATGAGCAACAGAAGCGAAGCAGACCTTGGCGCCAAGGTCTTGGACGTACTGCATGAAGGTGCGGCTCGTGAATTGCATGCCGTTGTCGGTTATGATCCTGTTAGGGATCCCGAAACGGCAAACAATTGACCTGAAGAACTTGACTGCTGACTGTGCTATCACCTTCCTCACTGGCTGCACTTTCGGCCACTTTGTGAACTTGTCGATTGCGACGTACAAGTACTCAAAGCCCCCGACAGCTCGGGGGAAGGGGCCGAGAATATCGAGGCCCCAGACTGAAAATGGCCAGGATAAAGGGATCATCTGGAGAGCTTGAGCTGGCTGGTGTATCTGTTTGGAGTGGAACCGGCACGCTTCACACTTGGTTACTTGCGCAGTTGCATCCTGGAGGGCTGTCGGCCAAAAGAAACCTTGCCAGAAAGCTTTGCCGGCAAGTGCTCTTGCGCCGATGTGGTGGCCACATATGCCTCCATGTATCTCCGCCAATAGCTTTTGTCCATCTTCCTGGCGAATACACTTCAATTTCACACCGTTGAGTGTTCTTCTGTACAGTATGCTATCGACAAACTGGTACATACTTGACTGCCGGGCTACTCTTTCCGCTTCTTCTTGCTCTTCGGGAAGTTCTCCTGTCTGAAGGAAACGGACAATCTGCTGTGCCCATGCTGGAGCCTGTGGCTCGACAACAAGGACTAAAGGCACATCTTCTGCTGCGGGAACATCTGCTTCTACGGCAGGGACTTGCGGCCCTGCCGGAGCTTGATGTTCCCCGGCAAGCTTGCCGGAGCAAAACTTGTCGGGAGTGTCTGCTTCAACGGAACAAACCATTAGGCTTGCCGGGGCAGACTGCTCCTCAGCATCCTTGGTGTTGATTTTGGGGACTTTCTTGGCGACGGCTTCGGAGAGCTCTGCCGGAAAGTAGTCACCAGAAACCAACTTCCTCTTTTTGCTTTGTCCAGTTGATGGTGTTACGGATGGTTGAGTCAACTTAAGCACAAAGATCCCTGGTTCCACAGGTAACTTTAGTGCGGCGCACTTTGACAGGCCATCAGCAATATCATTCTGAGCTCTTGGGATATGCTCCATTTGTAGGCCGTCAAAGTGCTCCTCTAGCTTCCTCACTTCATCGACATACGCTTCCATCAACAGACTCTGGTAGTTCTTGTTCACTTGTCGGACGACAAGCTGTGAGTCACCCCTGACAATGAGCTTCTTAATCCCAAGGTCTGCTGCGATTCTGAGACCGGCAAGCAATCCTTCATACTCTACAGTATTGTTGGTTGCTTGCTCTTTGGGAAAGTGCATCTGGACTACGTACTTCAGGTGCTCTCCGATGGGTGCGACAAGCAGCACACCTGCACCGGCGCCTTGCAGCGAGAAGGCTCCATCGAAGTACATCAGCCACTCTTTGCTTGCCTCTTTGACGGGGATGTTCGTTTCTGGAATTTCTTCATCTGGGGTTGGCGTCCACTCTGCTATGAACTCTGCCAATGCTCTGCTTTGGATAGTTGAGGTGCTCTCAAACTTGAGGCCAAAGCTTGACAGTTCCAGCGCCCACTCGACAATCCTGCCTGTTGCTTCTGGATTTTGCAGTATCCTCTTCAGCGGAAAGCGAGTGACGACTGTGATCTCATGTGCTTGGAAGTAATGGCGCAGCTTTCTCGAGGCCATGAGGAGGCCGAAAAGCAACTTCTGCACACCAGAGTACCTTGATCTAGCCCCCTGCAGAAGGGAACTGACAAAGTAAACTGGGCGCTGCACCATTCTCCTTGGCATCTTATCATGCTCCTGCGCAAACTCATGTTTGTCGGGGCCAGAGCTTGTCGACGAAGCCCCCTGCTTGTCGCTGGATGGATCTGCCGTGGTTGCTGGCTCATCATCTGCCTCCCTCTCCGCCACTAACGCAGCACTAACCACTTGATTGGTTGCTGCTATATACAACAGCAACTTCTCTTGCGGCTTAGGTGCGACAAGCGTTGGAGTGGAGGACAGGTATCTCTTCAAGTCCTGCAGCGCAGCCTCCGCTTCCGGAGTCCATTTCATTGGACCTGCCTTTTTCAAAATTTTGAAAAATGGCAGGGCGCGCTCAGTAGATCTAGAGATAAACCTGCTCAGAGCAGCCACGCAGCCGGCAAGCCTTCGTACATCCTTGACGCGCTTTGGTGCTTCGATCTGCTCGATGGCTTTGATCTTGTCGGGATTGGCTTCAATTCCCCGCTGAGACACGAAGAACCCGAGAAGCTTGCTGGAAGGGACTCCAAACACGCACTTCTCGGGGTTAAGCTTGAGGTTGATCTTGCGCAGGTTTGCAAATGTCTCATCTAAATCTTGAATCAAGGTCGCTTTGTCCTTGCTCTTGACCACTATGTCATCCATGTAAGCTTCCACATTTGTGTGTATTTGTGGCTCAAAAGCATGGTGAACTACCCTTGCGAATGTTGAACCAGCATTCTTCAAACCGAAAGGCATCCGTACGAAGCAGTATGTGCCACACGGGGTGATAAATGCGGTTTTCTCTTCATCTTCTTCTGCCATGAAGATCTGATGATATCCTGAGTATGCATCAAGAAATGAAAGCAAATCACATCCGGCTGTGGAGTCAACAATCTGGTCAATACGCGGCAAGGGAAATGGGTCTTTGGGACAAGCTTTATTAACATCAGTGAAATCAATACAAAGTCTCCATTTCCCGTTAGCCTTGCGCACAACAACAGGATTGGCCAACCACGTGGGATGGAGTACTCCTCTGACAAGGCATGCTGCTTCCAACTTCTTGATTTCTTCTGCGATGAATTCTTGGCGCTCAACTGCCTGCTTCCTGACTCTCTGCTTGACGGGCCGCGCATGAGGACAGACGGCAAGGTGGTGCTCAATCACTTTCCTGGGAACACCGGGGATATCAGACGGTTGCCATGCAAACACGTCGACATTCGCCCGCAGGAAAGCAACGAGCGCGCTTTCCTATTTGGGGTCAAGAGTGGCACTGATGGTGAAGGTACCACCAGTGCCATCCTCCTTGGCGGACACCTTCTTAGTCTCAGGTGGAGCTGCCATTGCCTTCTTACACTTGCCGGTGGAGCTCGATGGTGCGTCCTCGACGGTAGCGCAGCACTCCAAAGAGGTGCGCTTGCCGGAGTGGGCATCAGAGCTCTTGCCGGACTTGGTCTTCTTCTTCCCCCCGGGAGCTTCAGCGGCAAGTGTCCTCCGTTCTGCTGCGGCTGCTGCTTCCCGGTAGATCTTGTCGGCACAGATAAGAGCATCCTTCTTGTTGCCAGGGACAGAGATGACACTTATTGGGCCTGGCATTTTCAGTACGTTGTACGCATAGTGAGAGGCTGCCATGAACTTGGCGAGTGCCGGACGGCCAAGGATTCCATTGTAAGGTAATGGAAAGTCGGCAACGTCAAACGTGACCCTCTCAGTCCTAAAGTTCAGCTCACTGCCAAATGTTACCGGCAACGTGATCTTTCCCTTTGGCTTGCTCCTTCCCGGGTTAATTCCTTGAAATGTGTCGGTCTCTTCGAGCTTGCTGTCGGGGATCTGGAGCTTCTGGAGCACTGTGGAGGAGATCAGATTCAAGCCGGCCCCGCCGTCAACTAGCATCTTAGTGACCTTGAGGTTGCGGATTGTTGGTGAAACCAACATCGGCAAGCACCCGATCGCAGTTATGCGATCCGGGTGGTCCTCAATATCAAAGATGATAGGCGTGCTGGACCATTTCAGAGGCCTGCGTGACTCGACGGGTGGTTTTGCTGCATTAACCTCCCGCATCCACTGCTTGAGCTGGCGGTGCGAGGCATGCAGAGAAGAACCACCGTCAACGCACAGGACGTCTGTAGCTTTCTGGAACTCCTGCTCATCAGTCTCCTCATCATCCATATCTTCATTGTCGCCGTCATCTTCATCCTTGTCGCGGCCGGGAGGAGGTCTGTCTCCTTGCCGCTGCTTGGCCTTGCCACGGCGTCCTCCTCGGCCGGGACGTTTCTTGCCGGATCCACCAGCTCCTTCCTGGGCCTTATCTTTATCGCGCCGCTCGTATTCAGCTTTCTGTTGCTCAACAAGCTGCTCGACTCTCTTACAGTTCTGAAGATCATGGCCCTTGGTGCGGTGAATCTTGCAATACTACTTGTTGGTGCCGTCCTGCTTGTCGGTGACCGCTACCTCCGCGGCAACCTCCTTGCCGGAGTTACCAACTTTGGCTTCCTTAGCGCCGCCACCGTTGCCGGACTGCTCAACAACTAGCACTTCTTTGCCTTTCCTCCTTCTGTTGTTCCGCCGCCGGTTTTTCCTTGTCGGGACAGCATCTTCACTGTCAGATCCCCCTGCTCCTATATTTTCTCCGGGGAGTCTCCTCCCTTCCTCAGCACGTGCGCACTTGTCGGCCAGTGCATATAACTCACTGACGTCCCTGATCTTGCACATAGCCATTTCCTCCCGCATCCTGCGGTTCCGCACGTTCTGATGGAACGCGCTGATCACCGCGGCAGGGTGGACGTCTGGGATGTTGTGCTGCACACTACTGAATCTCTGGATGTACTTGCGCAAAGGCTCTCCTTCCTTCTGGGCGAGCAGATGAAGATCACTCTCCTGGGCATGAGGCTTGTGTCCGCCTGTAAAGCCGCCGACAAACTGATGGCACAGATCAGCCCAAGAGGATATGGAGTTGTCCGGCAAGTGCATGAGCCAGGATCTGACATCGGGCTTGAGCACCAGCGGGAAGTAGTTGGCAAGGATCTTGTCATCTCATCCTCCGGCAGCTTGCACCGCAATGGTGTAGATGCTGAGGAACTGTGACGGATGCGTCTTGCCGTCGTACTTCTCCGGTACGTCTGGCTTGAAGTTCTTTGTACTGGGCCACTAGACTTGCCGCAGCTCACGAGTGAACGCAGGACAACCTACCGCGTACGGCAGATCGCCTGGTTCCCCTGGCGCATGCATGTCAACAGAGGGCCCAGCGCGCTTGTCGGATTGACGTCGCGCTTCTCTTTGGTGCTCGATGCGGGTTCGAGCGTCTTCTTGTTGTCGATCGTGAAGAACTTGGCGCTGATCACGACGAGCTCGTGGATCCGACGATGCAGTGGAGTCACTGTCGAGGTGGATCCGACGAGTCGGCGATCTTGGCCTGCGGGGCGGTGATTGCATGGTAGTTGCACCTCCGCCCGTTTCGTCGCCACCGGCTCGCGTCCGGCGGTCCTGCCGCGGCGGCGACGCGCTCGGCCGCCGTGGAGTGTCGCCGTTGGCGTAGCCGATGAGACTCTGAATGGTGGATCTCCATTCGTCGATCTTGTCTGACGTCGGAGGGTAATCTAGGAGAAGTTGAGCTCGTGCCAAAGCTTCTGCTGGGGTAGTGGGTGGCAGTGGCGGACGGCGCGAGGAGCGGGACGTGCTCAAACTTCTAACTATGTTAGAAGGAGCAGTATCCCGTCCAGGTGACCGTGCCCCGCTCGTGCCAGCGCGCTGGCGTGCATACTGGTCTTGAGCGCTCCGAGATCCACCAGCTTGGTCTTGGGCTATCATGCGTATGGCATTACTAGTGCCATGACGCTGTTGACCTTGCGCCTCCTGAGAGTGGCGTGGAACATGTACAGTCGCCGAGGTTTGTGCAACCTTGTTCTTGGACCTGGCGGCATTATGCGCTTCCTCGTCGACGTCCTTTCTTCCGCCGGCGTCCATCCCACCACTCGTTTGCTCCAACGGTGGCGGAAGGGACGTGGATGGGGCGGCCGCCGCCAAAGTCTTCTTCTTCGGTGGCATGTTGATGAAGGGAATAAGGATCTAGCTTGTGTGAATGCCGGATCAGGTTCACGCAATCTTGACGCCCCCTACCTGGCGCGCCAAAGATGTCGGGGGAAACTGACCCACGAACACCTATGGGGCCGGCGGACCGGGCCCCTTTCGGTTCGGTGGGGGGCGGAGGTTGCACGAAGAGCAGATCGAGGCGAAGCACACGAGCAGTTTACCCAGCTTCGGAGCTCTCCGGAGAGATAACACTCCTACTGCTGCTTGTCTGGTTGTATTATCTGGTGTTCTTGCTCTCGAGCGAGAGAGCGATGTGTTTTCTGGGCTACCAATGGATCAAAGCCGACTGTCTGAGGCTCCGAACCGAACGAGCCGAACCCCCTCTACGTTGCGCATGGGCCTCCTTTTATACGCTAAAGGGGTCACCGACAGGTGGCAACGCAGAGGAGGGTAAAAACGTAAAAAGCGAGGTAGTTGATACAGTTGCTTGTACAGTGCACCCTACCTAACCCTGACGGCAGGGGACAAGGGCATTAAATGCCCGTATGAGTCGCCCGAACAGTGCAGAAAAGGACCGTTAGGGGCACCACCATTCGCCACGATGGCGATCTTGTCAGCTTAGCATGCCACTGCGCACCGCTGGCTGCATAGCCTCCCGCCACGCACGCCCGGAGAGGCCCCCAGAGCGACACGTTGGTGGATGCGCTGGAGCGTGGGTGCAGAGTGGCCGCCTGCCACGGCAAGCGCCTTGCCGTTGTTGTTATCTTGTCGGGTCCGGAAGCTTGTCGCTCACCGGGCTTCGAGGTACCTTGGTTTGTCTTCCCGGCAAGCTCCTCTTGCCGGGGCCTTGTTGCCTTGCCGGAGCGCGTGGCGCGTCGCGGCAAGTTCATTGGAGCGCCTTGGTTGGCCTTCTCGGCAAGCTCCTCTTGCCGGGGTCTTGTCTCCTTAGCCTAAATACTTTGTTCTTGGATGGCCCCAAGGGAACCTTGGGGGATCTTGGCGATCACCCAGCAAGCCTTTGCCGCGGGGTGCTGCAACTGCCCGTGCACAAGTTCGGGGTACTAGGGTACCCCTAATCTAGTACACCGACAATAAGATAATATTTTTGGTATTTTTATGATAAAGATGCAAAGTAAAATAAAAGGCATTGAAAATAACTGAGTGTTGGAAGATTAATATGATGGAAGATAAACCCGGGGGCCATAGGTTTCACTAGTGGCTTCTCTCAAGAGCATAAGTATTTTACGGTGGGTGAACAAATTACTATTGAGCAGTTGATAGAATTGAGCATAATTATGAGAATATCTAGGTATGATCATGTATATAGGCATCACGTCCGAGACAAGTAGACCGACTCTTGCCTGCATATACTACTATTACTCCACACATCGACCGCTATCCAGCATGCATCTAGAGTATTAAGTTCAAGAGAACAGAGTAACGCTTTAAGCAAGATGACATGATGTAGAGGGATAAACTCATGAAATATGAAATAAACCCCATCTTGTTATCCTCGATGGCAACAATACAATACGTGCCTTGCTGCCCCTACTATCACTGGGAAAGGACACCGCAAGATTGAACCCAAAGCTAAGAACTTCTCCCATTGCAAGAAAGATCAATCTAGTAGGCCAAACCAAACTGATAATTCAAAGAGACTTGCAAAGATAACCAATCTTACATAAAAGAATTCAGAGAAGACTCAAATATTGTTCATAGATAAACTTGATCATAAACCCACAATTCATCGGTCTCAACAAACACATCACAAAAGAAGATTACATCGAATAGATCTCCACAAGAGAGGGGGAGAACTTTGTATTGAGATCCAAAAAGAGAGAAGAAGCCATCTAGCTAATAACTATGGACCCGAAAGTCTGAGGTAAACTACTCAAACTTCATCGGAGAGGCTATGGTGTTGATGTAGAAGCCCTCCATGCTCGATGCCCCCTCCGGCGGAGCTCCGGAAGAGGCCCCAAGATGGGATCTCATGGATACAGAAAGTTACGACGGTGGAATTAGGGTTTTGGCTCCGTATTTGATCGTTTGGGGGTACACAGGTATATATAGGAGGAAGGAGTACGTCAGTGGAGCAACAGGGGGCCCACGAGGGTGGAGGGCGCGCCTGGGGAGGGGGGGGGTAGGCGCGCCCCTACCTCGTGGCTTCCCTGTTGGTTGCTTGACGTAGGGTCCAAGTCTCCTGGATCATGTTCATTCCGAAAATCACGTTCCCGAAGGTTTCATTCCGTTCGGACTCCTGATACGTCCATTTTGCATCATGCTTTTATATCGATATTTATTGCATTATGGGCTGTTATTACCCATTATGTCACAATACTTATGCCTATTCTCTCTTATTTTACAAGGTTTCCATAAAGAGGGAGAATGCCGGCAGCTGGGATTCTGGGCTGGAAAAGGAGCAAATATTAGAGACCTATTCTGCACAGCTCCAAAAGTCCTAAAACTTCACGGAAGACATTTTCAGAATATATAAAAAATACCGAGCGCAAGAAGTTCACCAGGGGGGCCACACCCTGCCCACGAGGGTGGGGGCGCGCCCTACCCCCTGGGCGCCCCCCCTACCTTGTGGGCCCCCTGGTGGCCCTTCGATGACCATCTTCTGCTATATGAAGTCTTTCGATGAGGCAAAAATGAGAAGCCATCTTCTCGGACGAAACTTCGCCGCCATGAGGTGGAACCTTGGCGGAACCAATATAGGGCTCTGGTGGAGCTGTTCTGTCGGGGAAACTTCCCTCCGGGAGGGGGAAATCATCGCCATCGTCATCACCAACGCTCCTCTCATCGGGAGAGGGCAATCTCCATCAACATCTTCACCAGCACCATGTCCTCTCAAAACCCTAGTTCATCTCTTGTATCCAATTATTGTGTCCAAGTCTGGGATTGGTACCTGTGGGTTGCTAGTAGTGTTAATTACTCCTTGTAGTTGATGCTAGTTGGTTTAATTGGTGGAAGATCATATGTTCAGATCCTATATGCATATTAATACCCCTCTGATTATGAACATGAATATGCTTTGTGAGTAGTTACGTTTGTTCTTGAGGACATGGGAGAAGTCTTGCTATTAGTAGTCATGTGAATTTGGTATTCGTTCGATATTTTGATGAGATGTATGTTGTCTCTCCTCTAGTGGTGTTATGTGAACGTCGAATACATAACACTTCACCATTATTTGGGCCTAGAGGAAGGCATTGGTAAGTAATAAGTAGATGATGGGTTGCTAGAGTGACAGAAGCTTAAACCCTAGTTTATGCGTTGCTTCGTAATGGGCTGATTTGGATCCATATGTTTTATGCTATGGTTAGGTTTACCTTAATACTTTTGTTGTAGTTGCAGATGGTTGCAATAGAGGTTAATCATAAGTGGGATGCTTGTCCAAGTAAGGATAGTACCCAAGCACCGGTCCATCCACAGATCATATTATCAAAGTACCGAACGCGAATCATATGAACGTGATGAAAACTAGCTTGACGATATTACCATGTGTCCTCGGGAGCGCTTTTCTCTATATAAGAGTTTGTCCAGGCTTGTCCTTTGCTACAAAAGGGATTGGGCCACCTTGCTGCCCTTTATTTACTTTTGTTACTTGTTGCTCGTTACAAATTATCCTATCACAAAACTATCTGTTACCACTTATTTCAGTACTTGCAGAGAATACCTTGCTGGAAACTGCTTATCATTTCCTTCTGCTCCTCGTTGGGTTCGACACTCTTACTTATCGAAAGGACTACGATAGATCCCCTATACTTGTGGGTCATCAACTCCGTTTGATAATCTTTTTCTGTGAAACACTGAAATAGGCAAAAAAC
Organism: Triticum dicoccoides; assembly: GCF_002162155.2. NCBI lineage: Eukaryota > Viridiplantae > Streptophyta > Magnoliopsida > Poales > Poaceae > Triticum > Triticum dicoccoides. The sequence continues at coordinate 500,096,900 of NC_041382.1, read as the reverse complement.
AGCAATTCTGGGCTGGGCCTCCGGTTAATAGGTTAGTCCCAAAAATAATATAAAAGTGAATAATAAAGCCCAATAATGTCCAAAACAGAAGATAATAAAGCATGGAGCAATCAAAAATTATAGATACGTTGGAGACGTATCAGCAGGCGACGTTACCCAAGGAGGAGCGCCTCTTGCAGGCGATAGCGGTGTCCAGGGGTGACCTGCGGCTACTCTCCTGTTTCGTTCCTGTAATATGCATCAGGCCTCGTGGAGGCGTTAAACTTTCATTTGGTATTGTGAGGACAATATGTTTTGTAATATTTTCTTCGAGATTTTGCAATTTTCTTCCTATCCGCTTTGTGTTCTGCGCCGGCAGAGCCCGGCCCCGCGCATACCTCAACCGCCGTTGGGCCGACCGAGACCAGGACGGACCAAGGAGTGAGGGGCTACGTGACCAGTTAGGCTCCTGAGTCGCAATGCTCAGGAGTCCCCCTTGACGCGCAAACAACATGCAGGAAGAGTACGCGAGGATAGATTAATGTTCTACGTCAGCAGAGCCCGGCCCCGCGCATACCTCAACCGCTATTGGGCTGACCGGAGACTCGGACAAACCAAGGAGTGAGGGGCTACGTGACCAGTTAGGCTCCTGAGTCGCAATGCTCAGGAGTCCCCCTTGACGCGCAAACAGCATGCAGGAAGAGTACGCGAGGATAGATTAATGTTCTACGTCAGCAGAGCCCGGCCCCGCGCATACCTCAACCGCTATTGGGCTGACCGGAGACTCGGACAAACCAAGGAGTGAGGGGCTACGTGACCAGTTAGGCTCCTGAGTCGCGATACTTAGGAGTCCCCCTCGACGCGCAAATAATTTCCTTACCTTCCCTCACCGAGGCCTCAGGAGGGGCGTGCGACGACCAGGTCCAGGAGACCCGTTTGAGCGGCTTGCGCTTGGGCGTAACCCAAGCACAACCCCCAGGCCCGGGAGACCTGGTTGGGTGGCGTACGCTTGGGCGTGACCCGAGCGCAGCCCCCTCGCGCGGCTCTCCCGAGGGGAGGCGTTGCGGTGAGGCCGGACGCTGTGCTCTGGGGATCCCTGAGGATGGTACGACCATGGATCTGCCCTCAGTTGTTTATCACCAGCGCGGAGCATAATGCTTCCGCTTGTGCACGGGCATAGCCGCTCCTCGGCAGTGTCGACGGCCAGCGCGGAGCGTGGTGCTTCCACTTGTGCGTGGGAGCCCCCCCTCCGGGAGGAGCCCCCGAGGCGTGTACAGCCCCGCCCTAACATGTGGCTTGCACGACAGGGCTGCGAGGTGTATCTGGGCACTCGTGAGCCAGCGCGGGACTCATGAGGCCCTACCTCAAGGCAGGTTGCGCCTGGTCTTGAATCCTTGATAGCTGTGCGTTCATGCGAGACTGTTAGGTGCAAGCGCTCTACGTCCTCAGGTCCCGGCCCTCGAGCGAGCTCAGCCGGCGCTAGTATGCCAGGTCGCGATGCCGTGGTCAAGGCCAGGGGTGATGGCTGGAGAGCCAGTAAGAGCTCCTGAGTCGCGATGCTCAGGAGCCCCCCTTTTAACGCGCGAGCAAATTTCATGATAGAGATACAAGCCACAGGGACGAACCCACGCGACCTGGGAATAATGCAGCCCGAGGGGCGCTCCCAGCTAAACGAACTTGGAAAATGTCACCTGGTTCTGTCAACGAAGGAGAGTTGGTGCACCTGAAGGCACGCGGCGAAGGGGTTGTTCCTCACGAGCCACCGGCCCCCTGAGCCTCGGGAGGCTCTGGGGGCTCAGGTGGTTCCCTGAGGACCGTCTCCATCTCTGCCAGGACGACGTGGTGCCTGGCCTCCTGAGCCGCCAGGACATGCTGCAGGTTGCGCTGATAGGCTGACGACACGCTCGGCAAGCCGAAGGGCATGCGAACATAGCTGTGTGATGGACCCTCGCAACAGCCCACGCGCGAAGGCCAGAAAAGCTCCTGAGTTGCGGCCCTGTTGAGCCCTGGTACGTAGGCACAGACGCGCAGCCCAGCATCCTCGCCTGGATGGGGAGTTGCGCCTCGTGAGCGGCGGTCGCCACACATGGCCCTTGCGTCTTGCAGTTCCTGAGTGGTCTTGGTGATGAACTCCTGAGCGGTGGGCGCTCCTTGCCCTGTGTTCTCCTGAGGGAAACGTGCCACGAAGCACGCCTCCAAGTGGTGCCCGAGCGCCTCCCTCATGATGTTGGCAAGGTCTGAGGCCCTCCAGAAGAGAGCCCTCGAGCCCTGCCCGAGGAGGGCGCTGGGCGCGCCTTACTATGCGACGGAGGGAGGCGCCCCTTGAGCGGGCGCTGATCCTGACGAGGTTCCGGCCGCGACGCCATCCTCCTGAGGTCCGGCACGGCGCAACTGCTTCTTCTTCTTGGGGATGGCCTCGGGAGGATCCTCGCTCTTGCTGTCGGGGTCGTCGATTGCGGCAGCTTGAAAGGCGCACTCGACGGAGCACACCGCATCCCTCTCTTTGCACGGGACCGAAATGATTCTGCCGCTTCCTGACATTTTCAGGACATTGTAACTATGGTGTGTCACCGCCATGAACTTGGCCAGGGCTGGATATCCGAGGATGGTGTTGTATGGCAGACGGATGTGCGTGACGTCGAAGTCGATGAGCTCGGTGCGGTAGTTCTTGCGTTCCCCAAAGGTGACAGGGAGGCGGACCTGCCCTATCGGTGTGGTGGAACCGTCGGTCACTCCCGAGAAAGGCTTGGTAGGCTGAAGCTGCTCATATGGCAGTTGGAGGTTGTCGAACATGTTGACGGACAGGATGTTGAGCCCTGCGCCGCCGTCGATGAGGGTCTTGGTAACTTGCACGTTGCTGATGACTGGTGAACAAAGCATCAGGAGGGCGCCAGCGGTGGCTGTGCACTTGAGATGATCTGCCGAGCTGAAGGTGGTGGCGCACTGGGACCACCTGAGCGGGCGCGTGGCCTCAAGCTTGGGAAGGACTGCATTGACCTCATGAGCGAACTGTTTGAAGCTACGCTGCGTGGCTGGGGCCTGGGCGCCACCCAAGATGCAAGCGATTGCGCGCGGCTCTTGGAAGCCCCCAGCCCCCTCGTCTTGATGGTGGTCGTCATTCCTTCTTGGTGGTGGAGGCAGCGGGGGAACACCGGCGTTGTCCTGAGGACGACCCTCACGAGGCTGGTCCCTCCAGGCGCCCTCGCGAGGATGATCCTTCCAGTGGTCCTCAAGAGGCATGTCGCACCACTCCTGGTGCAGGCCATGGTCGTCCCAGCGTCCGCCTCCACGTCCTCCTCCTCGGCCGTAGCCCCGGTCGCTGTGCTCGAGGCATCGACCGAAGCATCCTTCGCGAATGTCTCTGAGTTCTTGACAGTCACTGGTGTTGTGGGTGTTCAGGTTGTGGAAGGCGCGGAATGGTCGGCTGTTCTTGGACGACTCATGCTGGTATCTGCCTCGCTTGGTGTCTGGCTCCGCTGCGAGCTCGGCTGCTTCCTTGCGCTTCACGTCCTTGGCCTTGGCCTTCTTCTCCTCTGCGCCCACAGCTGGCAGCTCGAGGAGGGAAAGGCGCCCCTCCTCAGCCCTTGCGCACTTGGTCGCCGGGTTGAATAGATCCTGAGATGTGCATAGCTCCTCGTGGATAGCGAGCTCCTCCTCATCTTGTTGTCGCAGACGCCGTCAGAGAACGCGGAGATGATGGCCTCGTCCGTAACCTTGGGGATCTTGAGGCGAGTGTTGTTGAAGCACTGGATGTACTTCTGGAGGGTCTCTCCCGGTTGTTTCTTGATGCGGCGCAGGTCACCCGCAGCCAGCGGGCGGTCGCGAGTGCCCTGGAAGTTGGCGATGAAGCGGTCGCGCATCTCGTCCCAGGAGGAGATTGAGCCTTGCGGCAGGTTCAGGAGCCAGGAGCGGGCACCATCCTTGAGAGCCATAGGAAACCAGTTCGCCATAACTTTCTCGTCGTTGTTGGCCGCCTCGATGCTCAGCTCGTAGAGCTGCAGGAACTCCGTGGGGTCGGTGGTGTTGTCGTAGCGAGGAGGCAGATCTGACTTGAACTTGCCCGGCCAGGCGATGCTATGCAGCTAGGGGGTGAAGGCGCGGTAGCCGGCCATGGTCACCGGGGCCCATCTCGGAGGTGGAGCTTGGACTTGATGAGGCCCGCACGCTGCCACCGCGGGTAGAGCACGGGCTTGGCAGGGCGGTGCGGGGAGCGCAGGTGCAGCTTCTCGCGGCCGAGGAATCTCTTGGCAGCTTCTCTCTTCACGTGCGGGCACCGAGCGTGGTGGATCGCGCCGTGGGGCCGCACGCCTTGGCGCCAAGGCACCGTCTTGGGGCATAGGTGGTTGAGGCGCTCCACGAGCCACGTCGCCTGTGGCTGGAGGAGGGCGAGGCAGAGAGGGGGATGGTGCCGGGGAGCCCCCTGTGGTGCGTACGAGCTCGGCAACACGGTTGAGCCAGTCCTTGTAGAGGTCGTCGATCAAGCGGTAGCGCAGGAGCTCGTTCTCCATGAGGAGCGCGGCCTGCGTGTCCATGGGAGCGTGACGTGTGTGGGACGAGGAACCGGTCGGGGTCAGCGATGGGGTGGCAGTGCGGCCGTCCTGTTAGGGAACGTAGCAATAATTCAAAATTTTCCTACGTGTCACCAAAATCAATCTAGGAGATAATAGCAACAAGAGAGAGGGAGTTCATCTTCATACCCTTGAAGATCACTAAGCGGAAGCATTACAAGAACGTGGTTGGTGGAGTCGTACACGCAGCGATTCAGATCACGGTCGATTTCGATCTAAGCGCCGAACAACGGCGCCTCCGCATTCAACACACATATAGCCCGTGGACGTCTCCTCCTTCTTGATCCAGCAAGGGGAGAGGATAAGTTGAGGGAAAGCTCCAGTAGCACGACGACGTGGTGGTGGTGGAGCTCGTGGTTCTCCAGCAGGGCTTCGCCAAGCACTATGGAGGAGGAGGAGGTGTTGGAGGAGGAGAGGGCTGCGCCAGGGGAAGGGTATAGGTAGGCTGGCAGCCCTCCCACCCCACTATTTATAGGAGATGGGGAGAGGGGGCCGGACCCTTCAGATCCCATCTAGGGGAGGGGCGGCGGCCAGGGAGGAAACCTTAGATGAGTTTTGGGCGCCCCCACCCCTAGGAGACTTGCCCCCCAAGCCAGGAGGGGAGGCTGCCCGAGGGGAGGCGCCCCCACTTCTCCTGGGTATGTGGAGATGGGGTGGGAGGGGTGTACATCCCCTTAGTGGGCTGGTGTGCCCCTTCCCCTTGGCCCATAAGGCCCCCCAACGATTGCCGGGGCCTTCGAGACCCCTTTCGGACACGCTGGTCGTCACCCGGTACCCCCGGAACAATTCTAGACTCCAATACCCTTCGTCCAATATATCGATCTTCACCTTCGGACCATTCCGGAACTTCTCATCATGTCCGGGATCTCATCTGGGACTCCGAACAACCTTCGGTAACCACATACTATTTCCATAACAACTCTAGCATCACCGAACCTTAAGTGTGTAGACCCTACGGGTTCGGGAACCATGCAGACATGACCGAGACATCTCTCCGGCCAATAACCAATAGCGGGATCTGGATACCCATATTGGTTCCCACATGTTCCATGATGATCTCATCGGATGAACCACGATGTCGGGGATTCAATCAATCCCGTATACGATTCCCTTTGTCTATTGGTATGTTACTTGCCCGAGATTCGATCATCGGTATCCCAATACCTCGTTCAATCTCGTTATCGGCAAGTCACTTTACTCGTTCCGTAATGCAGGATCCCGTGGATATCTCCTTAGTCACATTGAGCTCATTATGATGATGCATTACCGAGTGTGGCCCAGAGATACCTCTCCGTCATACGGAGTGACAAATCCCAGTCTCGATTCGTGCCAACCCAACAGACACTTTCAGAGATACCTGTAGTGCATCTTTATAGCCACCCAGTTACGTTGTGACATTTGGTACACCCAAAGCATTCCTACGGTATCCGGGAGTTGCACAATCTCATGGTCTAAGAAAATGATGCTTGACATTAGAAAAGGTTTAGCAAACGAACTACACGATCTTGTGCTACGCTTAAGATTGGGTCTTGTCCATCACATCATTCTCCTAATGATGTGATCCCGTTATCAATGACATCCAATGTCCATGGTCAGGAAACCACGACCATCTATTGATCAACGAGCTAGTCAACTAGAGGCTTACTAGGGACATATTACGATCTATGTATTCACATATGTATTACGGTTTTCGGTTAATACAATTATACCATGAACAATAGACAATTATCATGAATAAGGAAATATAATAATAACCATTATTATTGCCTCTAGGGCATATTTCCAACAGTCTCCCACTTGCACTAGAGTCAATAATCTAGTTCACATCGCCATGTGATTAACACTCATAGTTCACATCGCCATGTGACTATTACCCAAAGAGTTTACTAGAGTCAATAATATAGTTCACATCACGATGTGATTAACACTCAATGAGTTCTAGGGTTTGGTCATGTTAAGCTTACGAGAGATGTTTTAGTCAACGGGTCTGCAACATTCAGATCCATGTGTTCTTCACAAATCTTGATTTCATATTGTAGATGTTGCTACTATGCTCCACTTGGAGCTATTCCAAATGGTTGCTCCACTATACGTATCCGGTTTGCTACTCAGAGTCATCCGGGTAGGTGTTAAAGCTTGCATCGACGTAACCCTTTACGCCGAACTCTTTATCACCTGCATAAATATGAAACATTTCCTTATTCCTAAGGACAATTTTGACCGCTGTCCAATGATCCACTCCTGGATCACTCTTGTACCCCCTTGCCAGACACGTGGCAAGGCATGTCGTGGTACACATCATGGCATATCGTATAGAGCCTATGGCTAAGGCATATGGGACAAATTTCGCCCTTTCTCTTTCTTCTCCCGTGGTCGAGCTTCAAGTCTTAACTTCACACCTCACAACTCAGGCAAGAACTCCTTCTTTGACTCGTCCATCTTGAACTCCTTCAAGATCATGTCAAGGTATGTGCTTTGTGAAAGTCTTATTAGGCATCTTGATCTATCTCTATAGATCTTGATACCCAATATGTAAGCAGTTTTACATAGGTCTTCCTTTGAAAAACTCCATTCAAACAACCCTTTATGCTTTCTAGAAATTCTACATCATTTCTGATCAACAATATGTCATCCATATATACCTATCAGAAATGTTGTGGTGCTTCCACTCACTTTCTTGCAAATACAAGTTTCTTGCAAACTTTGTATAAACCCAAATGCTTTGATCGCCTCATCAAAGCATATGTTCCAACTCCGAGATGGTTTCTCAAGTCCATAGAAGGTCGCTGGAGCTTGCATACCTTTTAGCATCCTTAGGATTGACAAAAATCTTTTGGTTGCATCACATACAACCTTTCCTCACAAAAACCGTCAAGGAAACTTTGTTTTGACATCCATCTGCCTGATTTCATCGTTGTCCGACAACATGACCTTTAAGACAGGGTTACCACTGAGAAGTTGTACACACCCTTATCGACCTACGAGGTTCGATAGTAATTTGATCTGAAGCTTCATGATCATCATCATTAGCTTTCTCTGCCACAGAAACATCTTTCTGTGCTGCGCTACTCTCTGGTTGAAGTGAAGGTTCAACAACCTCATCAAGTTCTATCTTCCTCCCACTCAATTCTTTCAAGAGAAACACTTTCTCGAGAAAGGACCTGTTCTTTGTGACAAACACTTTGCCCTCTGATCTAAGATAGAAGGTATACCCAATCGTCTTGTTTGGGTATTCTATGAAGATACAATTTTCTGCTTTGGGTTCGAGCTTTTCTGACCGAAGCCTATCGACATAAGCATCATAGCCCCAAACCTTAAGAAACAACAACTTTGGTTTCTTACCAAACCATAGTTCATATGGTGTCGTCTCCACGGACTTAGATGGTGCCCTATTTAAAGTGAATGTAATTGGCTTTAATGCATAACTCCCAGAAATAGCGGTAGATTGGTAAGAGACATCATACACCATATCCAATAAGGTTCGATTACGACGATTGGACACACCATCATGCTATGGTGTTCCAGGCGGCGTCAACTTTGAAACGATTCCACCTTGTCTTTAGTGATTGCCAAACTCATAACTCAGATACTTTCCCTTTGATCAAATCAAAGGAACTTGATCTTCTTGTTACCGTGATTCTCAACTTCACTCTGAAATTGCTTGAACTTTTCAAATATTCCAGACTTATGCTTCATTAAGTAAATATACCCATGTCTATTCAATTCACCGATGAAGGTGAGAAAATAACGATATCCACCACGCGCGTCAACACTCATCGGACCGCACACATCAGCATGTATGATTTCCATCAAGTCAAACGCCCGTTCCATTGTTCCAAAGAACGGGGTTTTAGTCATCTTGTCAAAGAGGCATGGTTCGCATGTGTCAAGTGATTCAAAATCAAGTGACTTCAAAAGTCCATTAGCATGGAGGTTCTTTCATGCGCTTTACAACAATATGACCTAAGCGACAGTGCCACATGAAAGTGGTACTATCATTATCAACTCTACATCTTTTGGCATCAATGTTATGAACATGTGTATAACTACGACTGGGATTCAATAAACCATTCACATTGGGTGCATGACCATAGAAGGTATTATTCATGTAATCAGAATAACCATTATTCTCTGACTTAAGTGAATAACTGTATTGCAATAAACATGATCTAATCATGTTCATGCTCAACACAGACACCAATGCAAATGACATTTATTTAGGTTCAACACTAATCCCGTAAGTAGAGGGAGTGTGCGATGGTGATCACATCAACCTTGGAAACACTTCCAACACACATCGTCACCTCACCCTTAGCTAATCTCCGTTAATTCCGTAGATTTTGTTTCAAGTTACCAATACTAGCAACTGCACCGGTATCTAATACCCAGGTGCTACTAGGAGTACTAGTAAGCTACACATCAATAACACACATATATCAAATATACTTTTTGTCGGGGGTTGGGTGCGACATATGCCAATGGATGGCTTATCATGGTGGGGGCGAGTAGAACGTCGCCGGTGCCTGGAAACGGGATGAGGCGTAGACACGAACACCGGTGTACTTTACCCAGGTTCGGGGCTCTCCTAGGAGATAACACCCTAGTCCTGCTCTGCAGGGTCTCCGCATGATCACTAAGGCAAAGTGAGTACAAAGGCGCTCCTCGAGCTATATCCGTGGATAGGAGAAGGCAGGGCTAGCTCTCTCCTTTATCTAAGGTCTGGTCTAGTTCTAATGAATCGGAGCCCTTTGCATGGCTGCCCTGGGGGGTTTATATAAGCCTACCCCCCAGGGGTACAATGGTAAACTATATGGACGCAGGGCCTAGTTTTCAGTCTCTTCGCCTGCGGGCCCTCCTACCAACTGCTGGGGCCCGCCGACTGGTAGGCCCAGCCAACTGGTCTGGTACGGAGCCGACAGGCCGCACCCGCCGCTGGCGGGTCTTGCCGGCTACTGATCGTTGTAGCCGTGCCTTTGATGACGCAGGCTTAGTCATGGGGTCGTGGCTACAATCCTGCTGCTTGGCAGGCGATTACTGTAGCCACTCCCCGTCTCGTCTGGTTAATGGCATGGGACCCATGGGAGGGGAAGGCCGACTTCCGCGGGCCGGCTCCCTACGGGTCCGACTGGTGGCGCCCTTGCCTTCTTCCGGACTCTCACTGACTGGTAGGGCCCGTCATCCGTGGGTCATACCGTCAGGCCGTCGTGGGTACAGGACTCCGCCCACGTTGCTGACGTCAGGGATGGCATGGAAACAGTGCTGTGCCAGACGGAGATCTCCGCTGGTACAGTGCACTGTGCCCTGGCCATCTCCTGGAAAAGGGGAGGGAGTGGGCTTTACTGTCACCACTCCCTGTCCCATCCCCCTGATGAGGGCATGGGCTTTTCTGGTGTCGTGGGCCGACTCCCCATGGCCGGCTTCTCCGGAAGCCGCCAGTCGGAGTCGGCCGGTCTTGATCTCTTCTCTAGGACTTGGACGCATATGGGCTGCCGGCTGTTCCTCCAGCCGCCCTCCTGAAGTCGGCTCTCCGTCTGTTGTATTGAAGGGCGCAGTCAGCCCCGATGTCTTTGAAAGGTTATGGGCCTCGGGTTAGCCTACCCGTGGCCCATTACTCCGACAGTAGTCCCCGGAGCTGATGAGTCACCGTGGACATCTAGCCGAGGAGCCTCAGTAGCTTCATTCTCCGAGTACTTGAGGTGGAAACTCCGCTTGACTCTGCCGGGCCGACTGGTAGGAGTCGGAGTCGCCTGACTTTGACTCGTCCAAAAAATACTTTTGAATCCCCTGGCGGGAACTCAGTGGCGTACAAGCTAAGCTTCCTGGCTGCCACTCACTTCATGCCCATCACGTGGCGACCGGTGGCTGGGCCAGCCTGCCTACCCATCCGCGAGATGGGACATGCCTGCAGGCGAGGGCCCGCCACTACCATGCCTCGGCACGCGAGCGGATCCGCTGCGACCGTGGGGGACGGTTGAGGTTCTCACGGAATTACCGCGTGCAGTAACTTTGCGCGATAGACGTGGGGGGCGTGGGGTAGTGGGCACAGTAAATCCCACAACCGCCCCCTCGGCTTCGCAGCCCACTGGGCTATAAGTAGGGGGAGGAGGGGAAACGGTGGAGCACGTGCGTCCCGCCTCCCCACTGCTTTCTCTCCTTATTCTTCTCTCTCTCAGCACCTCGAGCCTCGTCAAACGTCGCGGCGGTCCGCTCACGATGAGCTCTTCCTCCGCCGTCACGCCCCCGATGGCGCACTCCGGTACCTGGGATGGTTCGGAGGTCCACGAGGATCACATCGACTTCCTCCGCAAGACGCGTTGATTGCCCGGCGAGGACCTTGTGAGGGTCCGCCTTGCGCGGAGGGGAGAAATTTCGCTGGCGCTGCAGGAGGGTGAGCGGGTCGTCTTCCGCTCGCACTGCCTGCGCGGCCTGGGCCTGCTGGCGAGCAACTTCTTCCGCTCCTTCCTCGAGTTCTACGGACTCCAGCCGCACCACCTCACCCCCAACACGATGGTGTTACTGTCTGCCTTTGTCACTCTGTGCGAAGGCTTCATCGGCATTCTCCCCACCATCGAGCTCTAGGGGGAGTTATTCTTCTCCAAGCTCGGCACCCAAGCCGCGGGCATGCCGGCTCAGTGCGGCGCGTTCATCTCCGTGCGGAGGTTGGGGGCCGACAACCCATTTCCCTCCATCAGGCTGATCAAATCGGTGAAGATGTGGCAGCGGTTGTACTTCTACGTGAAGAACATCTCCGCGGAGGGTGATTGGGTCAACCTGCCGGCCTACGTAGCCGGCTCGCCGGCTGGGAGACAGCCCAACTGGTCACACCGGGCCCGGACGCTGACGCCTGTAGGAGCCGGCACCGTTGCGCGGCTTCGAGTGCTGGTGCAGTCGGAGGGCCTGACCGGGCCGGACTTGCTGGCCGCCTTCATGGCGCGCCGAGTGCTCCCCCTCCAAAGTCGCCCCCACATGATCTGCCAGATGAGCGGGCATCGAGACCCGAGCCGAATGTGCACCAAGGAGATGCCTCACAAGGAGGTAGCCTACATGGTGAACTATCTCGCGAGCTGCGACCTCAAAGAAGAGTGGCAGTTCGGCAAGGAGCCTTATTCACGTGCTGCCCCTCCGCCTTTGGTGAGTCGTTTTCCTTCTCTCTTTTTCTTCGATTCTCCTGATATCTTTATTGCCGAGTCCGTCTTGCTCGTTCTGACCAGTAGGCTTTGGTCAGAACCCCCTCCTCCAGCCAGCAGCCGGCACCGTGGCGCCGGACCGCGAGTTCCTCCCCGACCGAGTGGAGAGCGATGTGCACGACCCCTACTTGGGGGCGGCGGCCCTGGAGGACGACGCCGAGGGAGGAGGCGGCGCATCAGGTGGCCCAAGACTTGGGGCCAGTCTCAAGGACTGCCCTGATGATGATGAGGAGGTCGCCCCGCGCCACCAGCATGGAGCCGGCCAGCCGGGCGCGGCCTCGTCAGCCCCGCCGGACGCTCAAGGTGGCGGCAAGAAGCGCAGGGCCGGGACGAGCCTGTTCGGCAGCTGGCCGAAGAAGCCCAAGGGTTCAGCCGCGGGGACCAAGCGGGACGAAGCGGCCGCAAAGGCCAACCGCTTCCGCAAGGTGGTGAAGACGCCGCAGCTGATTTCGGCATAAGTACTACCTCCCTTCGTACCCTCACATTTCTTTATTGAGTCTGTCTGAAATCCCTTTACTTTATTTTCCCGACTTTAGGGCCCCGCTCTCTCTTGAGAAGTCGGCCGCCGGCTCCGTCGTAAAGTCGGCGGAGACCTCCTCCACCACCCGGCGGATTGATCCCGCCACCGACCTCTGGGAGGCGGCGGAGCGGAATGCGCGGGAGGCGCGTGAGGAGCGGGAAGCCGCCCGCCTGAAGAAGGCGGAAGCCGACAAGGCGGAGGCCGCCACCCTGAAGGAGCTGGCGGAGGCCGAGGCCGCCGATGCGGAGAAGAAGCACGCAGAGGAAGCCGCACACCACCAGTCAGCGGTGTTTGTCGTCCCCTTGAACTCCGCGCCACCGCCACCGGAGTTCACGGTGCAGACTGGGGAAGTCGGCGACGAGAACCCAGTCATGGAGAGGGACGCCGACGTCACCGCCACGCCGGAAGTCATTGTGCCGCTGCCACCCTCCGGAAGCGCGCCAGGTGGGCAGCCGGCGGACCCGCCAGTGCTGCCAACTGGAGGTGCGGCGGCGGCGGGCCTAGCCCTTGAGGTCAGCACGCCGACGCGCCGTCGTCTCATGAAGGCGGCCTTAGCGCCGCGTCCTCTGGAGACCGGCACTGCGAGCTCCATGATCCCGGACACCGAGGTGTCAAGCACCGCGCCCACCGGGTGGGTGCGGGGAGGCGGGACGGGCCCGTTGAACTGAGTGCTCTTGGACGTCCAAGCCAAGCTCCGGGCCGAGGGTGACGCCATCAAGGAGTGCACCAAGGCATATCTGGCGTCACGGACGGCCATCTGGGTACACATCCTTCCTTTTTGCTTTGCTTCCTTGTTTTTCTTTGTGGGGGCGCGCCAGCGCACCCACTGGGTGTAGTCCCCGAGTTTCGGGCCGGCTGCTGAGCAGGCGGCTCGGAACTCTAATCGGTGAGTTCCAAGTACCAACACTTTTTCTGAAATTTTAATGCAGGATTACCACAATCTTCGCGTGACCTCCTTCAACGCCAATGTTGAGGAGCTGGCCAAGCAGACCGCCGACTTGTCGGACAACAGGGGTGAGTCTTCTTCTTTCTCTGCAGGGGCGTGCTGGCGCACCCGCGGGTTGTAGTCCCCGAGATTCGGGCCGATTGCTGAGCAGTCGGGCCAGATCTCCTCGGCGACCTTTCTTCTTTGTTGACGACTGACATCCCTCCCCCTCCTTCTTGAGAAGCCAATGCCGCCCTTCAGCAGCAGCTGGGCGAAGTCAACACCGCGCTGCGCGTCAAGGAGGAGGAGTGCGGCCGGCTGACGAAGGAGCGCGACCGGCTGGCTACGTAGCTGGCGGAGCAGAAGGAGCTGCTCCAAAGGGCCCAGAAGGAGGCGAAGGACAAGGAGACCGCCCTTCTCACTGAATTTGCGCCCGAGTGCTCCTCCTGGACCGACAAGGAGGCGACGCTGGTCTCCAGCTTCCAAGCAATCGAAGATCTTGTCGATGGTGAGCTTCCCCTCGTTTCCTTTTCTGGGTTGCCGACTGCTAGTCGAGTCGGCCTTAAACTTTTAACCTTGTTTCTTCATTCTTCTTCCTTAGCAGACTTCTTCCTCGGCCATTCGGACGCCGCCAATCAAGCCATTGAGGCTGATCGTGAAGCACGGAGGGCGGACGATGCACAGATGGCCGCCGAAGCCCCCCCCCCCCCGAACTCTTGGCGAGCAGATTCTTAGCATCGAGGCCCGCCTTCGGCCAGCCCACCGGATGCTGTGTCGGCTTCAACGTGTTGGCGCCCAGGCGATTGCCGCCCTATGGCCGGATATGCAGGCACCGCGCACCCCCAGTCGGACTGCCGACTGGCTGGAGGTTGCAGCCGGCCATCTTGAGGCCTGGAAGGGTTCTTCGGCCCGGGTTGGAGCACGCCGAGCATTAGAATTCGCCAAGGCGTGGTATCCTGGGCTGAGTTTAGCCCATTTAGCCACGTTTCGGCTGGAGGCTCAGGCGGAGCTAGCGGCGGTGGAAGACGATCTTGTCAAGCGCGCCGCGTCAAGCGCCGAGTACACCGACACCAGCGTCTTCGTCCCAGAGCGGGCTGAGAACGGCGAGGAGGCACCACCGGAATGGTTTGGGCTGAACCCGAACGACGACGAGGACTCGGCGGAGGTGATCGACTCCAGTGGCGAAGAGGAAGGCGAGGAGGAGGAAGGAGACGAGGAGGAGGCACCAGAGGTCGAGGCAGACGGCCAGCCCCAGCCCGACCGCGCCTCTAGCAACGAGCTGCGCTCAACTGAGCCGGCTGTTGCCAAAGGTGATCAAACGGAGACCAACCAGCCGGCCGCCCCGGCAACTGGCACCGCCGACCCCTCCGGTCCTTCCAGTCCGTCTGCGGCTTCCTAGGCTGCCACTTTATCTTTATTTTACCTGCTTAGCATTCTCAATGAACTTGTTATTTTGCACAATTCCACCCACTGGGAGTGGGTGTATCTTGAACTACTGTTTGATGATTCGGCCAAGGGCCTTTCTATGTAAATATTTATCCGCATTCTATCTCTTCTTGCTTATTTCTCTTTGACTATTTCCTTTGCCGCCTTCCCTTGGTTGCCGTCTTGCTAGTCGGACAGTCGCTCTGCGGACTGCCGCTAGATCAAAAACTTGGCTTCTTTGGGAAGGCAAGTACTTAGCCTTTTAAAGTTTTTAGCAAGTTAATTTAGGAAACGACAAACCAGCTGCTAAAGATTCGGTTGTAAAAAGGCAGAAAACCGACTTTAAACTATGAGCGAGCTTTGAGTCCTTAGCCATTTTTCATATGGACACCCATTCTACCTTACTCATGTTCGCCGGACAGTCGCTCTGCAATCTGCGGCTGCTAACAGGAGACGACTTAAGTGCCACACATTACTTGTCCGGCTGCAGGAAGTCGTTTCATAGCTCAAGTCGGCAAGTCCCCGGGCTGACTAGTCGAACCCGGTGCCAAGTGGCATAATGAAGAATAACATATTCATAGGTCATAACTCTTTATCATATAGATAAAAGAAGGCAGTCCCCGAGCTCTTCTTGAGGGGCCCGAGGTCTTCGTACTTTAATACAAAAGGTAGCGTGATACATACTGCATTAACTGTAAAATCTTTGGAGGAGGTTTGCGTTCCATGGCCGCTCCGTCTCTTTGCCGGAGTCGTCCCTCTTGCGTGCTCGGGGCTTCTGAGCATCGAGCAGGTAGTAGGAGTCGTCGCCCAACACTTTGCTGATGATGAAAGGGCCTTCCCAAGGTGCTGAGAGCTTGTGCTGGCCGGCTGTTCACTGAATCAGCCGGAGCACAAGGTCTCCTGGGAAAGATCGCGCTTGACCTTCTGGTTGTAGTATCGGCATAGGCTCTGCTGGTAGATGCTGGACCGGCTGAGTGCCAACAGCCGGCCCTCTTCCAGCAGATCGATGCCGTCTTGATGTGCTTCTTCTGCTTCCTCTTCGGTGTACATGGTGATTCAAGGCGAGTCGAACTCTATGTCTGTTGGGATGACGACTTCAGCACCGTAGACGAGGAAGAAGGGCATGAAGCCGGTTGACTTGTTTGGAGTCGTGCGCAGGCTCTAGAGGACGACTGGCAACTCATCAAGCCAGCGGCCTGCCGAGCGCTCCAGAGGCTCGACCAGCCGAGGCTTGATGCCGGACAGGATTAGGCCGTTTGCTCGCTCTACCTGGCCGTTGGACTGTGGATGGGCAACAGACGCTAAGTCCAGTTGGATGCCCTGCGTCGCGCAGAAACGGACCAAGGCACCTTTGGCAAAATTTGTGCCGTTGTCGGTGATGATGCTGTGCGGTATGCCGTACCGAGTTGTGATGTTGGAGATGAAGGTCACAACGGTCGGACCATTTAAACTCTTGATTGGTTTTGCTTCTATCCACTTGGTGAACTTGTCCACTGCAACAAGTAAGTGAGTCAAACCGCCTTGTGCCGTCTTGAATGGTCCGACCATGTCCAGGCCCCAAACAACAAAGGGCCAGGCAATGGGAATAGTTTTAAGTGCCGAAGCCGGCTGATGAGGCTTAGAGCGGAACTTCTGGCACCCCTTGCATTTTTGGACCAAAGACTTGGCGTCTTCAAGAGCAGTCGGCCAGAAGAAGCCATGGCAGAAAGCTTTGGCGACGAGTGCTCTTGAAGCCGCATGGTGGCCACACTCGCCTTGATGGATGTCTTTGAGGATTTCTTGGCCTTGCTCTGGCTCCACCCAGCGCTGGTAAACACCAGTGATACTGCGCCTTACGAGCTCTCTATTGATGATGGTGTATGTTGCCACCCGACGTTGTACTTGCCGAGCCGAGATCTCATCGGTTGACAGCTCTTTGTTCACCATGAATTTGAGGATGGGCTAGGCCCATGAGGGTGCTACAATTTCTGCAACAGCCAAGACCGTGACTTGGACGAGGGCGGTTGGGCCGGGAGGTGGCGAGTTGGAGTCGGCAGCCGCTTGTTGTCTCGATGAAGTCCCCGGGCGGATTGGCGCAGTCCCCGGGCCGGGCTCTAAAGTCTCCGGGCCGAGCTCTAAAGTCACCGGGCTGACTGCCGCGGTCCCCGAGCCAGGTGCGACTGCCACGATTCCCGTGCTGCCTGCCGGAATACTCGTGCCGTCTACGGGGGCTCTTGAGCCGGATCCGACTACTTCAGGAGGAGCCGGCACGAAGATGGAGTCTAACTCCCGTGATGGCTTGACGGACGGCTTGAGGAGGCACTGGAGAGCGACGCCGGACGGTATCGCCTGATGGGTGGAGCCGATTCGCGCCAGGGCGTCTGCTTGGTCGTTGTCGTTTCTTGGTACATGGAGAAACTCGCTCCCCTCAAAAGGTCCGCTGAGTTGCTGTACGAGGAAGCGGTAGCTTGCCATGTTTGCGTCCCTGGCGTCCCAATCGCCTGACGACTGTTGGACCACCAAGTCGGAGTCACCATAGCACAGGATCCAGCGAATGCCGAGCTCTTTGGCTAGCCGGAGCCCGTGAATGAGTGCCTCGTACTCGGCGACGTTGTTGGAGGTAGCAAAATGGATTTGCAACACATATTTGAGCTTGTCGCCCTTGGGAGAGGTGAGGACGATGCCGACTCCCAAGCCGGTGCGCATCTTGGAACCATCGAAATGCATTAGTCAATGGGTGGAGTCGGGCGCATACAAGGAAGATTCCACAAGACTTGGCTATCAAGACAAGGACTTCTCCCCACCGGCGTATTCGGCTAGGACTCTTGTTATCCTAGGCCTCCGGTGCATTATATAAACCGAGGCCAGACTAGTCGATAGATATACAATATATACATACAATCATACCATAGGCTAGCTTCTAGGGTTTAGCCTCTACGATCTCGTGGTAGATCAACTCTTGTACTACCCATATCATCAACATTAATCAAGCAGGACGTAGGGTTTTACCTCCATCAAGAGGGCCCGAACCTGGGTAAAACTTCATGTCCCCTGCCTCCTGTTACCATCGATCCTAGACGCACAGTTCGGGACCCCCTACCCGAGATCCGCCGGTTTTGACACCGACATTGGTGTTTTCATTGAGAGTTCCGCTGTGTGATCGACAAAAGGATCGATGGCTCGCCTGCAGATCAACTGCGACTTCGGCATCCTCGTCACCAGCTCGACTGGTCACCTTGGTTCGACCAAGAACTGCGCCCCGTGTTCAGATCACCATGTTCGGACGAGGGCCTTCATCAACACCAACTCCGATCTCTATCAAGATCATGGAGGAATCGTCCATGGAGCTCGGGGGCTCAACATCAACATTGCCCTCGGGCGACTGTGCTGTTTTTCCGGACAACGAACGCGTATCCGCCGCCACCGCCTCCTCGAGCGTCGCTTTAACGATCACTTTGGTGGAATTGTGCGGAATCGAGTCTACAACAACCCTGGAAAATTTCGTTGAGTTCCGATGGAGGAATCTCTGGCAATCTATGATATATCGGAGCCCTGTCAAATCTGGACGGGAATCTGGACGAGTTTAGGGCGTGGTGTCCAGCTTCTAGCTCCGACGTCCTTTGAGAGATCCAACCGTTGATCGGCTGCGGAATTCCTATATCTAGCACCTCTCAAAATTTCAGCTCGATCCGACCGTCCAACCTCCGGGAACCTTCCGATTAGTGCATCACTTTTTGGATCTGTTTTTTGCGCGAAAGCGAATCCGACCCGAGTTCGTCTTTTTTATGAACAGGATTTCGGACATCCCTTTTGAAGGAAGTTTTGTATGGGGTATTGTGTTTTGTTTCTGAACACATCCCACTAATTTTAAGATCTTTTGAACATGATCTTCAACATCATGCTGGTGTCAAACCAGTCCGGCAATATTGCTCCACGCCTGCCGACCTGCACTAGACACGTCGTCACTTTGTTGAGCCGAGCTCAACTTCTTCGGATCATCATCTCGGCAAGCCGAACAAGTGTCCGGCATCGCGAAGGATAAATCATCACCAACATCGCTGCCCCACGGATTACACGGAGCGGGCATACTGGCATCACTACACGGTCGCTTCATCAAGCCGGCATCGACCACGTCACGACCTACATCGGCAGGGCCGCACTATTGCTTCTTCAAGCTGGTGTCCATCACGCCGACCTACTTCGACTCATCGGCTGACATCGAGGCTTCGCCATCTCTTCATCAACCTACTCCGGTAATGGGTGTGCGGATCGAGTCCCAATTTTGGGAATCACCTTCCATCGGATTGCTACAACAAATAAACCAGGTGCTATTAATCCTAGTATTTTTTGCTTGTTTGGGTTCAATTTTTCCCAAGGAATTATTACTCTGGTTTGTCCATCATATGTACACAGGTCTATCAAATGGTGGCCGCATTAACGACGGTCGCATGGTGGTCCGGTCAGTCTCCGTACATAGTCCGGCGAGTGCCGCATCTGGCACTCGGACCGACCTGTGAATTCAGGCTTTGCCACGCATTTACCGCATCACGCCGACGCCCTGCATCGACATTGACTTTGGCGCCGGGCCATATTTCTTTTATTACTCACTTTGCATATATTATTTATTATGCAACATTTTTTTAATTATCATTATTACTATTATCTCCGATTTGCACTATTTTTTGTGCACAGGAAAACGATCCGGGGACTTCGGCGTCACTCTGCCGGTCTGCATTGACCGTGCTATGTCACCACTTCGTCGTGTCGAGCTCTCCGCTCCGCCACCTCGGGACCGGCTTGCGGGATGGAACCTTGCCCCGCATCAAGCTCGGACCGCGTCATCAATACCGAACACATTAACCAGCTAAGTCGCTTTCATTCTCAAAGCTTTAATTTCTAACTTGTGTTCGGTTCGACCAAGCATTATACTTTTTTGGAAAAAGTTGCTTGTAAAATTTTTTCGTTGTCCAAACTTTGTTTGTGACACACAAATTCAAGGACCCAATTCACTTGGGGGTTTCCTTTATGAAGCTTTTCCTCTTGCATGTGATTATACTTGTACGGCTTCGTTCCTTTTCGTGTATTATGCCACAATATGCACCATATTGACTTAAGCGATTTGCAAGCTGGGTTGCCTTGCTCCTGTGTTTACCCCTACGTTCCCGGTTGTTCGGCTAGGGAGTAAAGGGAGCACCTCTGCGATTGTCATGATTGGGTCGCCCGAGCCGGACCTCAGACTGGGTGAAGCCGAAAGCTAGCGCTCTTATAGTTTTCAATGATGGTCGGCACACAACGGACCTCATGAGTACAAAAAATCTATTGCACAAGTCTCATAATAACAATGAGCACCGAAGAAAGGTATCGGTGGGGGTACTATTTTCTTCGAAGATGCTTCTTACACTTCACGGTAATATAGCATAAGTTCCCTGAGCGCGCTTTGTCTGTTACAGCCTTATGGCCTGATTGCCTGGTTATTGGAAACACCGTCGATATTCTCGACCAATGGAGTACATAACACTTTTCGGTCCTTGACTGAAGAGGGAGAAGCTGACGGTTAGTTAAGACGCGTTTAAAGTTCGGTTGAACATAGATATGATATAAGTACTTCGGTACATGCAATCATTCTTCTACCCAAGTCACTTGGGGGCTCGTAAGTTTACTTGAGTCGTTTTATAATAAGTGTTCTTCTTCTTAGTCATTGCAAAGTTTTATTATTATTATTTATCACTCCTTTTTTCGACATGAGTGTGCGATCACTAGCCAGGGAGCCTAATTTCTCTCTCAAAGCCCCTAGAGTTTAGTTTGCTAAACTGGCCTGATGAGAAGTACTCCGCCCTCGGGATAGGAGGTTGAAGCCGTAGGCTGACCCGCTCGAAGTCTTGAGATAGGATGTATCATGTTAAAGCACGACAGAAGCACTTCTTTTTTCTAAGACCAACTTTCAGATTGGCACCGAACACTTGATATTGTTCGAACGTCATGTTTTTACTAATGTTTCTTGGTTTTCCAAGCTTTTTGGCACTTCTAAACTATTTGTGCTTTTCCAGCATTAGTCTCGCAGTGCAACACCGGACACCCTTAGGGATTCGGCAAAAACATTCTCAGATATTGCTATATATGCATCGGTTTCGAATTGTGTCTTCGGTAAATAGTT
Organism: Triticum dicoccoides; assembly: GCF_002162155.2. Lineage (NCBI taxonomy): Eukaryota > Viridiplantae > Streptophyta > Magnoliopsida > Poales > Poaceae > Triticum > Triticum dicoccoides. The sequence continues at coordinate 500,076,163 of NC_041382.1, read as the reverse complement.
GGGTTGCCCGGCTCCTGCACTTGCTTCCTACGTTCCATTTTGTTCGGCTAGGCGTGCAAAGGGAGAACCACTGCGATTGTGCTTCCAGCTCACATGGTTAAGCACCTCAGTGGAGAAAGCCGAAAACTGACTTTCACAATAAGCGTAAACTGGTCAGCGATCCGTTGACTATGTTAAATGATGGGCCATTCATAACATTGGCCGAAGTGTTTACGGCTTGACCCCGACTGTCGCCGAACATTATTGGGGGCTATTAACTGGCCTCCCAAACTAAATCCTCAATATTTTGCTCTTACATTAGAGCTGAGGTTTAATGATCATGCTTAGCATGACAACCCAAAGAAAGGAACCGATAGCGGGACTATTTTCTTTGGAAGACATTTCTTCTGTTAAACAGTAATATAACTCTCTGCGTACCTTTGTTTATAAAACCGTATAGCCAGATAGCCATGTTTGTTGTAAATCTTTGCCCTCATAAAGGCTTTATAAAGTAGGACAAACACTCCTCGGCTACTGGCCGAGGAGGTGGAAGCCGATGGTCGGTCAACAAAGTTTTGTACAATGCAGATCCAAGCATTAATGACGTAAAGTACTTGGATACATAAGAGTCATTACACATAATTTGTGATTTTACTATGGATATTGGTCCTTAATTCTGCCACCCGTGCCCGCATTAAGGCTCGGGGGCTACTGGGCTTCGGGCTTATTATTTACAAATATTAAAGGGGCACATTGATCCCCTGATCTGGTGTTACCACCCGACCAGTGTCCCGGGGGCTACTGCATTGCTTGTCCAATGCAGAAAATTTTATGTGCAATATAGTTTCCGAGGAGATTTTGATCCTCAGGTTGGTCGGCCGCACGCCGCTTTTAGTATCCCGAAGTATTCTGCCGAGCTTGGACTTGATCCTCAAGCCGATTTTGCAAATCAACCTGAGTCTCAGCAGCTACTGGGATCAGCGGTCTTATGTCATCCTTCATGTGCATCTCGGGTTTTAGACCGATACACACCTTGAGGACTACTGGCTATATATCTCGGCAGAGAATAAATTGCACCAATAAAAAATATTGACAAAAAATCGGCCCATAGTCGGGGTGGTGCACCACCTCGGAAGAAGTCCGGCATAAAGCTCGGGCGCTAGTGGCTGGCTCCATAGAGGGCATTTCCGGCATTAAGCTCGGCTAAACTCCTTCAACTTTTTTGAACCAAGGTGATATGACACCTCGGATATAGTCCGGCAGTGGAGCCTGGACACAGTCCGGCGTTGGAGCTCGGATATATTTTGGCGTTGGAGCTCGGATATACAGTCCGGCGTTGGAGCTTGGATACATAGTCCAGCGTTGGAGCTCGGATACATTCCGGCGCTAGAGCTGGGAAGCGGTCCGGCGTTGGTGCTCGGCTGCAAAAGATACCTCGAATGCAGTCCGGCGTTGGAGCTCAGATACATTCCGGCGCTAGAGCTGGGAAACGGTCGGGCGTTGGTGCTCGGCTGCAAAAGATACCTCGAATGCAGTCCGGCGTTGGAGCTCGGACGCAAGAGGACCCTGCCTCCCGGGAACAACTTCAAACCTGAGGTGTGGCATAAAAATAAACAAGGCATTGATAAAGGCCGGAAACTTAAAGGGGCTACTCGGATACCCGACGTGTAAACTCGTCGAATGCATTTCGGCGATCCTCAAGATCGAAGATAAAGAAGATTTGTTGAACCAGTTTTCAAGACCGGCAACCGAAGATGAAGAATAGTTCGGAAGAATCGAGGAGCGTCCCTAACTTGAAGACCGGTTCAGGGGGCTACTGACGGTGTCCTGGACTAGGGGGTACTCACCACGTCGTCTCCCGATCTATTAGATTGGGCCGAGGACCCCCGTGGCCTTATACTCATGGGCCAGTTCGGACGGCTACCGCATACAAGGAAGATTCCACAAGACTTGGCGATCAAGACAAGGACTTCTCCCCACCGGCGTATTCGGCTAGGACTCTTGTTATCCTAGGCCTCCGGTGCATTATATAAACCGAGGCCAGGCTAGTCGATAGATATACAATATATACATACAATCATACCATAGGCTAGCTTCTAGGGTTTAGCCTCTACGATCTTGTGGTAGATCAACTCTTGTACTACCCATATCATCAACATTAATCAAGCAGGACGTAGGGTTTTACCTCCATCAAGAGGGCCCGAACCTGGGTAAAACTTCGTGTCCCCTGCCTCCTGTTACCATCGATCCTAGACGCACAGTTCGGGACCCCCTACCCGAGATCCGCCGGTTTTGACACCGACAGGGAGTGCATCTTCATACCCTTGAAGATCGCTAAGCGGAAGCGTTACAAGAACGCGGTTGGTGGAGTCGTACACGCAGCGATTCAGATCGCGGTCGATTCCGATCTAAGCGCCAAACGAAGGCGCCTTCGCATTCAACACACGTACAGCCCGGGGACATCTCCTCCTTCTTGATCCAGCAAGGGGAGAGGAGAAGTTGAGGGAAAGCTCCGGCAGCACGACGGCGTGGTGGTGGTGGAGCTTGTGGTTCTCCGGCAGGGCTTCGCCAAGCACTATGGAGGAGGAGGAGGTGTTGGAGGAGGAGAGGGCTGCGCCAGGGGAAGGGTATAGGTAGGTTGGTAGCCCTCCCACCCCCACTATTTATAGGAGAAGGGGAGAGGGGGCCGGACCCTTCAGATCCCATCTAGGGGAGGGGCAGCGGCCAGGGAGGGAACCCTAGATGGGTTTTGGGCGCCCCCACCCCTAGGAGACTTGCCCCCCAAGAGAGGAGGGGAGGCTGCGCTAGGGGAGGTGTCCCCACCTCTCCTGGGTACGTGAGATGGGGTGAGAGGGGTGTATAGCCCCTTAGTGGGCTGGTGTGCCCCTTCCACTTGGCCCATAAGGCCCCCCAACGTTTGCCGGGGCCTCCGAAACCCCTTTCGGACACGCTGGTCGTCACCCGGTACCCCCGGAGCAATTCCGGACTCCAATACCCTTCGTCCAATATATCGATCTTCACCTGCGGACCATTTCGGAACTCCTCGTCAAGTCCGGGATCTCATCCGGGACTCCAAAGAACCTTCAGTAACCACATACTATTTCCCATAACAACTCTAGCGTCACCGAACCTTAAGTGTGTAGACCCTACGGGTTCCGGAACCATCCAGACATGACCGAGACATCTCTCTGGCCAATAACCAATTGTGGGATCTGTATATCCATATTGGTTCCCACATGTTCCACGATGGTCTCATCGGATGAACCACGATGTCGGGGATTCAATCAATCCTATATACAGTTCCCTTTGTCTATCGGTATGTTACTTGCCCGAGATTCGATCGTCGGTATCCCAATACCTCGTTCGATCTCGTTATCGGAAATTCACTTTACTCATTCCGTAATGCATGATCCTCTGGCTAACTCCTTAGTCACATTGAGCTCATTATGGTGATGCATTACCGAGTGGGCCCAGAGATACCTCTTCATCATACAGAGTGACAAATCCCAGTCTCGATTCGTGCCAACCCAATAGACACTTTTAGAGATACCTGTAGTGCACCTTTATAGCCACCCATTTACGTTGTGACGTTTGGTACACCCAAAGCATTCCTACGGTATCTGGGAGTTGCACAATCTCATGGTCTAAGGAAATGATACTTGACATTAGAAAAGCTTTAGCAAACGAACTACACGATCTTGTGCTATGCTTAAGATTGGGTCTTGTCCATCACATCATTCTCCTAATGATGTGATCCCATTATCAATGACATCCAATGTCCATGGTCAGGAAACCACGACCATCTATTGATCAACAAGCTAGTCAACCAGAGGCTTACTAGGGACATATTACAATCTATGTATTCACACATGTATTACGGTTTCCGGTTAATACAATTATAGCATGAACAACAGACAATTATCATGAACAAGGAAATATAATAATAACCATTATTATTGCCTCTAGGGCATATTTCCAACAGTCTCCCACTTGCACTAGAGTCAACAATCTAGTTCACATCTCCATGTGATTAACACTCATAGTTCACATCACCATGTAACTAATAACCAAAGAGTTTACTAGAGTCAATAATCTAGTTCACATCACCATGTAATGAACACTCAATGAGTTCTAGGGTTTGATCATGTTATGCTTACGAGAGAGGTTTTAGTCAATGGGTCTGCAACATTCAGATCCGCGTGTTCTTCGCAAATCTCGACTTCATATTGTAGATGTTGCTACTATGCTCCACTTGGAGCTATTCCAAATGGTTTCTCCACTATACGTATCCGGTTTGCTACTCAGAGTCATCCGGATAGGTGTTAAAGCTTGCATCGACGTAACCCTTTACGCCAAACTCTTTATCACCTCCATAAATGAGAAACATTTCCTTATTCCTAAGGACAATTTTGACCGCTGTCCAATGATCCACTCCTGGATCACTCTTGTACCCCCTTGCCAGACACGTGGCAAGGCATGTCGTGGTACACATCATGGCATATTGTATAGAGCCTATGGCTAAGGCATAGGGGATAAATTTCGTCCTTTCTCTTTCTGCTGCCGTGGTCGAGCTTCAAGTCTTAACTTCACACCTCACAACTCAGGCAAGAAATCCTTCTTTGACTGATCCATCTTGAACTCCTTCAAGATCATGTCAAGGTATGTGCTCTGTGAAAGTCTTATTAGGCATCTTGATCTATCTCTACAGATCTTGATACCCAATATGTAACCAGTTTTACACAGGTCTTCCTTTGAAAAACTCCATTCAAACAACCCTTTATGCTTTCTAGAAATTCTACATCATTTCTGATCAACAATATGTTATCCATATATACCTATTAGAAATGTTTTAGTGCTCCCACTCACTTTCTTGCAAATACAAGTTTCTTGCAAACTTTGTATAAACCCAAATGCTTTGATCGCCTCATCAAAGCGTATGTTCCAACTCCGAGATGCTTGCTCAAGTCCATAGAAGGTCGCTGGAGTTTGCATACGTTTTAGCATCCTTAGGATTGACAAAAACCTTTTGGTTGCATCACATACAACCTTTCCTCACGGAAACCGTCAAGGAAACTTTGTTTTGACATCCATCTTCCTGATTTCTTAAATGAAAATGCGGCAACTGCTAACATAGTTCTAACAGACTTTAGCATCGCTATGATTGAGAGTCTCATGATAGTCAACTCCTTGAACTTGTCAGAAACTTCTTTGAGACAAGTCGAGCTTCACAAATGGTGACATTACCATCAGCGTCGATCTTCCTCTTAAAGATCCATTTATTCTCAATGGCTTGCCGTTCATCGAGCAAGTCCACCAAAGTCCATACTTTGTTCTCATACATGGATCCTATCTCGGATTTCATGGTCTCTAGCCATTTGTTGGAATCCGGGCCCACCATCGCTTCTTCACAGCTCATAGTTTCATCGTTGCCCAACAACATGACCTTTAAGATAGGGTTACCAGTGAGAAGTTGTACACACCCTTGTCGACCTACGAGGTTCGATAGTAATTTGATCTGAAGCTTCATAATCATCATCATTAGCTTTCTCTGCCACAGAAACATCTTTCTGTGCTGCGCTACTCTCTGGTTGAAGTGAAGGTTCAACAACCTCATCAAGTTCTATCTTCCTCCCACTCAATTCTTTCGAGAGAAACCCTTTCTCGAGAAAGGACATGTTCTTAGCAACAAACACTTTGCCCTCAGATCTTAGATAGAAGGTATACCCAATCGTCTTGTTTGGGTATTCTATGAAGATACAATTTTCCGCTTTGGGTTCGAGCTTTTCTGACCGAAGCCTATCGACATAAGCATCGTAGCCCCAAACCTTAGGAAACAACAACTTTGGTTTCTTGCCAAACCATAGTTCATAAGGTGTCGTCTCCACGGACTTAGATGGTGCCCTATTTAAAGTGAATGTAATTGTCTTTAATGCATAACTCCCAAAAATAGCGGTAGATTAGTAAGAGACATCATACACCATATCCAATTAGGTTCGATTACATCGTTCGGACACACCATCATGCTATGGTGTTCTAGGCGGCGTCAACTGTGAAACGATTCCACCTTGTCTTTAGTGATTGCCAAACTCATAACTCAGATACTTTCCCTTTGATCAAATCAAAGGAACTTGATCTTCTTGTTACGATGATTCTCAACTTCACTCTGAAATTGCTTGAACTTTTCAAACATTTTAGACTTATGCTTCATTAAGTAAATATACCCATATCTATTCAATTCATCGGTGAAGGTGAGAAAATAACGATATCCACCACGCGCGTCAACACTCATCGGACCGCACACATCAGCATGTATGATTTCCAACAAGTCAATTGCCCGTTCCATTGTTCCAAAGAACGGGGTTTTAGTCATCTTGCCAAAGAGGCATGATTCACATGTGTCAAGTGATTCAAAATCAAGTGACTTCAAAAGTCCATTAGCATGGAGGTTCCTTCATGCACTTTACACTAATATGACCTAAGCGGCAGTGCCACATGAAAGTGGTTCTATCATTATCAACTCTACATCTTTTGGCATCAATGTTATGAACATGTGTATAACTACGACCGGGATTCAATAAACCATTCACATTGGGTGCATGACCATAGAAGGTATTATTCATGTAATCAGAATAACCATTATTCTCTGACTCAAATGAATAACTGTATTGCAATAAACATGATCTAATCATGTTCATGCTCAACACAGACACCAATGCAAATGACATTTGTTTAGGTTCAACACTAATCCCGAAAGTAGAGGGAGCGTGCGATGGTGATCACATCAACCTTGGAAACACTTCCAACACACATTGTCACCTCGCCCTTAGCTAGTCTCCGTTAATTCCGTAGATTTTGTTTCGAGTTACCAATATTATCGACTGAACCGGTATCTAATACCCAGGTGCTACTAGGAGTACTAGTAAGGTACACATCAATAACACACATATATCAAATATACTTTTGTTGAAGTTGATAGCTTTCTTATCTAATAAGTATTTGAGGCAGTTCCGCTACCAGTGATCGCTCCCCTGATAGAAGCACTTTGTCTCAGGTTTGGGTTCTTGGGTTTCTTCACTGGAGTGGCAACTGGCTTGCCATTCAAGAAGTTTCCCATATCTTGCCCTTGCCCTTCTTTGAAACCAGTGCTCTTGTTAACCATCAACACTTGATGCTCCTTCTTGATTTCTACCTTTACGGTCTTAATCATGATGAACAGCTCCGGGATTATCTTCCCTTGCATGTTATAGTTCATCACGAAACTCTAGTAGCTTGGTGATAGTGACTGGAGAACTTTTTTCAATCACTCTCTTATCTAGAAGATTAACTCCCACTTGATTCAAGTGATGGAAGTACCTAGACATTCTGAGCACATGCTCACTGCTGAGCTATTCTCCTCCATCTTGTAGGCAAAGGTCTTGTCAGAGATCTCAACCTCTCAACACGGTCATGCGCCTGAAATACCAATTTAAGCTCTTCGAACATCTCATATGTTCTATGGCGTTCAAAATGCTTTTGGAGCCCCGACTCTAAGCCGTAAAGCATGGCGCACTAAACTATCAAGTAGTCATCAGAACGTGTCTACCAGATGTTCACAACGTCCACAGACAACGCTAGAGGGGTTGGCACACCGAGCGGTGCATCAAGGACAAAAGCCTTCTGTGTAGCAGTGAAGACAATCCTCAGACTACGGCCCTAGTCCGCACAATTGCTTACAATGTCTTTTAACTTAGTCTTTCTCTAGGAACGTATTAAAACAAAGAGCTAAAGAGTGATCTATTAATCCACAACATAATTTGCAAAGACAATTTAGACTATGTTCATGATAATTAAGTTCATCTAATAAAATTATTCAATGAACTCCCACTCATATAGACATTCCTCTAGTCATCTAAGTGATACATGATCCGAATCGACTAGGCCGTGTCTGATCATCACGTGAGACAGACTAGTCATCAACGGTGAACATCTCCATGTTGATCGTATCTTCTATACGACTCATGTTCGACCTTTCGGTCTTCCATGTTCCGAGGCCATGTCTGTACATGCTAGGCTCGTCAAGTCAACCTAAGTGTGTTAGGGGAAACACTTTCTTGAAATTTTAGTGAGGGATCATCTTATTTATGCTACCTTCGTTCTAATAAAATAAGATGTAAACATGACAAACATCACATGCAAATCATAAAGTGACATGATATGGCCAATATCATCTTGCGCCTTTGATCTCCATCTTCGAGGCGCGGCATGAACACCATCGTCACCGGCATGACACCATGATCTCCATCATCGTGTCTTCATAAAGTTGCCTCACCAACTATTACTTCTACTACTATGGCTAACGGTTAGCAATAAAGTAAAGTAATTACACGGCGTTTTCATTGACACGCAGGTCATAAATAAATTAAGACAACTCCTATGGCTCCTGCCGGTTGTCATACTCATCGACATGCAAGTCATGATTCTTATTACAAGAACATGATCAATCTCATACATCACATATATCATTCATCATATCCTTTTGGCCATATTGCATCACACAGCATACCCTGCAAAAACAAGTTAGACGTCCTCTAATTGTTGTTGCATGTTTTACGTGGCTGCTATGGGTTTCTAGCAAGAACGTTTCTTACCTACGCAAAACCACAACGGTGATATGCCAATTTCTATTTACCCTTCATAAGGACCCTTTTCATCGAATCTGATCCGACTAAAGTGGGAGAGATAGACACCCGCCAGCCACCTTATGCATCAAGTGCATGTCAGTCGGTGGAACTAGTCTCACGTAAGCGTACGTGTAAGGTCGGTCCGGGCCGCTTCATCCCACAATGCCACCGGATCAAGATAATACTAGTAACGGTAAGCAAATTGAATAAATCATCGCCCACAACTGCTTTGTGTTCTACTCGTGCATAGAATCTACGCATAGACCTAGCTCATGATGCCACTGTTAGGGAACGTAGAAATAATTCAAAATTTTCCTACGTGTCACCAAGATCAATCTAGGAGATACTAGCAATGAGAGAGAGAGAGTGCATCTTCATACCCTTGGAGATCGCTAAGCGGAAGCGTTACAAGAACGCGGTTGGTGGAGTTGTACACGCAGCGATTCAGATCGCGGTCGATTCCGATCTAAGCGCCGAACAACAGCGCCTCCTCCTTCTTGATCCAGCAAGGGGAGAGGAGAAGTTGAGGGAAAGCTCCGGCAGCACGATGGCGTGGTGGTGATGGAGCTCGTGGTTCTCTGGCAGGGCTTCGCCAAGCACTATGGAGGAGGAGGAGGTGTTGGAGGAGGAGAGCGCTGCGCCAGGGGAAGGGTCTAGGTAGGTTGGCATCCCTCCCACCCCCACTATTTATAGGAGAAGGGGAGAGGGGGGCGGACCCTTCAGATCCCATCTAGGGGAGGGGTGGCGGCTAGGGAGGGAACCCTAGATGGGTTTTGGGCGCCCCCACCCCTAGGAGACTTGCCCCCCAAGCCAGGAGGGGAGGCTGCCCTAGGGGAGGCGCCCCCACCTCTCCTAGTTACGTGACATGGGGTGGGAGGGGCGCACAACCCCTTAGTGGTCTGGTGTGCATCTTCCCCTTGGTCCATAAGGCCCCCAACGATTGCCGGGGCCTCCGAAACCCCTTTCGGACATGCTGGTCGTCACCCGGTACCCCCGGAACAATTCCGGACTCCAATACCCTTCGTCCAATATATCGATCTTCACCTCCGGATCATTCCGGAACTCCTCGTCATGTCCAGGACTCTAAATAACCTTCGATAACCACATACTATTTTCCATAACAACTCTAGCGTCACCAAACCTTAAGTGTGTAGACCCTACGGGTTCGGGAACCATGCAAACATGACCGAGACATCTCTCTGGCCAATAACCAATAGTGGGATCTGGATACCCATATTGGTTCCCACATGTTCCACGATGATCTCATCGGATGAACCACGATGTCAGGGATTCAATCAATCCCGTATACAAGTCCCTTTGTCTATCCGTATGTTACTTGCACGAGATTCGATCGTCGGTATCCCAATACCTCGTTCAATCTCGTTATCGGCAAGTCACTTTAGTCGTTCCGTAACACATGATCCCGTGGCTAACTCCTTAGTCACACTGAGCTTATAGTGATGATGCATTACCGAGTGGGCCCAGAGATACCTCTCCGTCATACGGAGTGACAAACCCCAGTCTCGATTCGTGCCAACCCAATAGACACTTTCAGAGATACCTGTAGTGCACCTTTATAGCCACCCAGTTACGTTGTGAGATTTTGTACATGCAAAGAATTCCTACGATATCCGGGAGTTGCACAATCTCATGGTCTAAGGAAATGATACTTGGCATTAGAAAAGCTTTAGCAAACGAACTACACGATCTTGTGCTACGCTTAAGATTGGGTCTTGTCCATCACATCATTCTCCTAATGATGTGATCCCGTTATCAATGACATACAATGTCCATGGTTAGGAAACCACGACCATCTATTGATCAATGAGCTAGTCAACTAGAGGCTTACTAGGGACATATTATGATCTATGTATTCACAAATGTATTACGGTTTCCGGTTAATACAATTATAGCATTTACAATAGACAATTATCATGAACAAGGAAATATAATAATAACCATTATTATTGCCTCTAGGGCATATTTCCAACACGTCCTGCCGCACCGATGGGTGCAGCGAGGACGCTTGCTGGTTGTTCCCCGCCGGGCCGGTGGCGGCGTTGGCGGTAGGTGACGGGAAACAACGAGGTGGCTCACCGATGGGAGCCGTCTGAGCAACACGGGTAGTGAGGGCAGCCCGGCGCTCAGCTCGAGCACGGTGAGCGTCCGCCATAGAGACAACGGAGCGACGGAGCACTGATCGACGGAAGGGAAGCTTCGGCGCACCCCTACCTGGCACGCCAAATGTCGGATCACGGGTTTCGGCAAACCCTTGAGGTTCGAACTCTGGAGTGCGCGCGAAGTTCTTTCCCTCCTTCCGATCTACGCCCTAGCTCGCTAAGGTCTCGCGGACGAACTAGACGCACTCGCAACACAAAGACACAAGGTTTATACCGGTTCGGGCCACCGATGTGGTGTAATACCCTACTCCAGTGCGGTGGTGGTGGATTGCCTCTTGGGCTGATGATGAACAGTACAAGGGGAAGAACAACCTCCTGAGGTTGAGGTGTTCTTGTGCATGGTGTGGCTAAGGGTTGGCTTTTGATCAGATCAGATCAGATCAGCCCTCTCCCCCCTTGGTGGTGGCTAGTCCTACTTATATAGGCCCTGGTCCTCTCCCCAAATATTGAGCGGGAAGGGAGCCAACAATGGCGGCCAATTTGAAAGGGGACAGATAGTACAAGCTATCCTGACAAAAGGTGGTCTTCGCCTGCCAAAGGTTCTGGTGGTGACGCCGCCCTGGGCTCCATGGTGACCTCTGTCCCGCCGTACTTCTGCTCTTGGTCTCGTTGCACTGATATGGAAACCTTTTCCTGATGCCTCTGTATTCCGCGCATGCGCTTGCCTCCTTAGCACCAAAGAGGAAACAAGGACGCTACGCACGCTGGCGCCCGCCTGGCGCCCGCCTGGTGTCGATCGTCATGGCTCACGTCACGAGAGCCTCGTGATGTTTGCCCCGCCTTGATATCTCAGCTCCTTGCGAGGCAGCTTGGTGAGGCCGCTCCTAAGGAGGTCTTGCGTCGTCCGCCTCACGAGGCTTGGCCCCTCGCGAGGGTCTTGAATGCCTTGTTGATGATGATGGGCCGTACAGACCTGATAGCACAGCCACGCCATGGGCCGCAGGCAGGCAAGTCTGGGGACCCCCGTTCCCAGAACGCCGACAGATGCTCATATTGGTTCCTACATATTCTACAAAGATCTTTATCGGTCAAACCGCATAACAACATATGTCATTCCGTTTGTCATCGGTAGTTACTTGCCCGAGATTCGGTCGTCGGTATCATCATAGCTATTTCAATCACGTTGCTGGAAAGTCTCTTTACTTGTTCTGTAATGCATCATCCCGTAACTAACTCATTAGTCACGTTGCTTGCAAGGCTTATAGTGATGTGCATTACCGAGAGGGCCTAGAGATACCTCTCCGTTACACGGAGTGACAAATCCTAATCTTGATCTATGCCAACCCAACAAACAGCTTCGGAGACACCTATAGAGCATCTTTATAATCACCCAGTTACGTTGTGACGTTTGATAACACACAATGTGTTCCTTCAGTATTCAGGAGTTGCATAATCTCATAGTCATAGGAATATGTATAAGTCATGAAGAAAGCAATAGCAATAAAACTTAATGATCATAATGCTATGCTAACGGATGGGTCTTGTCCATCACATCTTTCTCTAATGATGTGATCCCGTTCATGAAATGACAACACATGTCTATGGTCAGGAAACTTAACCATCTTTGATTATCGAGCTAGTCAAGTAGAGGCATACTAGGGACACTCTGTTTTGTCTATGTATTCACACATGTACTAAGTTTCCGGTTAATACAATTCTAACATGAATAATAAACATTTATCATGATATAAGGAAATATAAATAACAACTTTATTATTGCCTCTAGGGCATATTTCCTTCAGTCTCCCACTTGCACTACAGTCAATAATCTAGATTACATAGTAATGATTCTAACACCCATGGAGTCTTGGTGTTGATCATTGAGGGAGTCCTGGATTAGGGGGTCTCCGGATAGCCAGACTATCTCCATTGGCCGGAGTGTTGGACTATGAAGATACAAGATTGAAGACTTCGTCTCGTGTCCGGGTGGGACTCTACTTGGCGTGGAAGGAAAGCTAGGCAATATGGATATGTATATCTCCTCCTTTGTAACCGACCTTGTGTAACCCTAACCCTCTCCGGTGTCTATATAAACCGAAGGGTTTTAGTCCGTAGGACAACAACCATAACATACAATCATACCATAGGCTAGCTTCTAGGGTTTAGCCTCTCTGATCACGTGGTAGATCTACTATTGTACTACCCATATCATCAATATTAATCAAGTAGGACGTAGGGTTTTACCTCCATCAAGAGGGCCCAAACCTGGGTAAAACATTGTGTCCCCTGCCTCCTGTTACCATCCGGCCTAGACGCATAGTTCGGGACCCCCTACCCGAGATCCGCCGGTTTTGACACCGACATTGGTGCTTTCATTGAGAGTTCCGCTGTGCTGTCGCCATCAGGAAGGATGCCTCATCCCATCTTCAAAGACGGCGCCGTTAAGGGAGCTTTGGCTGTCGGCCAAACTCTCCGGCTAGGTGGTTTTCTTATGACCGCCTGTTCGGCCGCTGCGCCGATGATGACTTCACGAGTCATCGAAAGCAACCTTCACGTCAACTCGGAACTCGCCGAGAAGTTAGATCCAATGGAGCTCTCTTCCCAAAACGAGCTCTTGGATCGCATCGCCGCCCTGGGAGTCGCTACAGACTACGATCAGATCGGGCTTAAACCCGATCTGAGAGAGATCAACTCTCCCCAGGTCACCCATCACGTTGCAGTGGCGGAGGAACAATGCGGCGACCCCTCATCTATCTTAAGGACTAGCTATGTCCGGATTCCCGATCCCTCCAAGCCGTATATCCGTGGAGGGGAGGACGTCACTCAAGACCTGAACCTAGAGTAGGGCAGCGGGCCAGATTCATAGGAAAACATCCAAGAATCCAAACTTCTGAGTTTGGAAACTCCTTGGCCCTTGAGTCTCAGATTGGATGAGGTTTCGGATTCAATTCCACCCACCCACCCAAACATAAGCGATCTATCCCAAATTAGGCAAGAGCCCGAAGAAACAGTACACCATTACTGGGCCAGATTCCTCCTGGTCATTAACAGGATAAAGGACTGCCGCGAGGAAGACGCAATTTCATTCTTCTGCAATAATTGCACAGACAAGGGAATCCTCAACGCCATAAGTCGCTGCGAAATTACACGCTTTGTTGACTTGGCATCCATAGTACGAAAATACTGTGCGATGGAAAGCGCCTGGAAAACCGAAATAAAATTTTGGGATAATCCGGCACTAAATACAAACCTAGTCCGAAATAAAAGGGTGCATTATCGCCAGACACCCAACACCAAAAGGCAAAAACCCTCTATAGGGCATGGAACTGTACTGGAGGGATGGCTCAATGGACCCTGTAAAATTCACAGTGCAGAGGGCGCCACACCAACTCATAGCCTTAGAGCATGTTGGATACTCCGGCAGGTGGCCAAAAGTGGCGAAGATCTTCTAACCCTAGAAGCCACAGAGCACCAGCCCAGGGATACCAGTACGGTATTAACAATCTTCGAGACTTTCGCGTCAAATAATATGCGAAAACGAACACTCCACAGCTTTGCCGAAATCTACCACGTGGCAACAATAAACCCATGGAGTGACACGGCTATTACTTTTAATGCCAGTGACGAACCTAAATTCCGAACAGCCCGAGCACCAGCCGCATTGGTCCTCAGTCCAATAGTGGACGACTTTCGACTCACCAAGGTACTCATGGACGGTGGCAGCGGATTGAACCTCATTTATGAGGAAACCCTTCGAAAATGGAAATAGACTGGAACCGTATCGAGTGAAGCAGCTCAACCTTTAGAGGAATAATCCCCAGTCGGGAAGCGTGCTATACAGGAAAAATCACACTAGATGTGGTGTTCGGCACGCCGGATAATTACAGGTCCCAAGAGGTCACGTTCCAAGTGGCCCCGTTCAGTAGCGGATACCACGCTTTATTAGGGCGGGAGGCGTTTACAATCTTCCAAGCCATACCCCATTACGGGTACATGAAGCTTAAAATGCGCGGGCCCAACGGAATCATCACTCTTGCTAGTGATCCGGACATAGCACTCCACGCCGAAAATAAGACAGCCACACCGGCCCTCGAGGCACTATCTGAAGCCCTAGTGGCCGAGGAACTGACTGCGCTGTGCTCCACAGTAAACAGGGACGGCATGATACTCGATAAAAGATCCAAGTCCACCTCCTTTAAACCGGCGGACGAAATAGTCAAAATCCAAGTCCATCCAACGGACCCTACAAAAACAGCTTCCATCGGGGTACAATTAAACCCTGACGTTGACGCAGCACTACGAGAGTTCCTACGCGAGAACTGGGACATTTTTTCCTGGCACCCTTCGGACATGCCAGGAATACCACGCAGGCTGGCCGAGCATAGCCTAAATATCCTAAAAGGATTCAAGCCAGTCAAGCAGGCTCTTCGGCGTTTCTCCGAACCTAAGAGACAAGCCATGGGAGAAGAACTAGCCAAGCTACTAGAGGCCGGATTCATCAGAGACATAAAACATCCGAACTGGCTAGCAAACCTGGTGATGGTATCAAAGAAGGACAAATCCTGGCGCTTGTGCATCGATTTTAAGGACCTTAACAAGGCATGCCCAAAGGATCCCTTCCCCCTCCCCCGCATCGATCAAATCATTGACGCTACCGCAGGACACGATTCATTGTGATTCCTCGACGCATACTCCGGCTACCATCAAATTAAGATGGCAGAGCCAGACCAAGCCGCAACGCCATTCATCACACCGTATGGCCCATTCTGCTTCAACACAATGCCCTTCGGGCTCAAAAACGCCGGCGCAAGATATCAGCGCATGATTCAGACATGTCTGGCAAACCAGATCGGCAAAACAGTGGAGGAATACATAGATGACGTGGTCGTTAAAACCAAGCATGTCGAATCTCTAGTAGACGACTAGAGGCTCACATTCGATAACCTCCGAACATACGACATCAAGCTCAACTCGGAAAAATGCATTTTCGGTGTACCAGCCGGAAAGCTCTTAGGCTTTATTGTATCCGGTAGAGGAATTGAAGCAAATCCAGCCAAGATCCGAGCTCTATCACAACTGGACATCCCAAAGGACCTCAAACAAATACAAAAATTGACCGGATGTGTGGCGGCTCTAAGCCGCTTTATCTCCCGCTTGGGAGAAAAGGCATTACCCCTTTATTGCCTCCTCCGGCGCACCGAACACTTCGAGTGGACGGATGTCGCCACGGCCGGACTCGACGAAATAAAAGCCATATTGGCAACAAACCCAGTCCTGGCCGCGCCAAACATTGGCGAACCAATGCTATTATACATTGCGGCAACTCATCAAGTTGTAAGTGCAGTGCTCGTCGTCGAATGAGAAACGGACGGACACAAATTCCCCCTTCAAAAGCCGGTTTACTATGTGTCCACTGTCCTTACTCCATGCATGTCACGGTACCCGCATTATCAAAAGATAGCGTATGCGGTATTTATGGCGTCCCGGAAGCTGCGACACTACTTTCAAGAGTGTTCGATAACGGTAGCCTTGGAAGTACCACTTAACGATATTATAAACAAACGCAACGCAATGGGCCGGATTGCCAAATGGGCCATTGAGCTCCTACTGTTCGACATAACCTACAAGCCATGGCGAGCTATTAAATCGCAAGTTTTGGCCGACTTCGTCGCCGAATGGACGGAAGCCAAACTCCCTAAAGAGTACGACACATATTCCAACTGGATCATGTACTTCGACAGCTCCAAAATGTTGGCTGGTCTGGGGGCTGGCATCGTTTTGACGTCCCAACTAGAGATACAGTTCAATACGTACTCCAGATAATGTATACGGACTCCAACAACGCAGCCGAATATGAGGCCCTTCTACATGGTCTCCGGATGGCAGTATCCATGGGCATTCAACGCCTAGAGGTGCGCAGGGACTCGAACCTCGCGATATCCCAAATAAATGGAGACTTTGATGCCAAGGATCAGAAAATGGCAGCTTATCGCAATGCCATTCTGAAAATGTCAGCTCGGTTCGAGGGGCTCGAATTTCACCATATAGCCCGGGAAAACAATCAGGAAGCAGACGTCCTGGCACGCATCAGCGCAAAACGCAATGCCGTCCCTCCCAACATCTTCTTGGAAAGGCTGTTCAAGCCATCCGTAGTATGGGAAGGGGAACCCAGAAATAACAGCCCAGACCCAACCGCACTGCCCGACACTGAACATTCTGACATAATTGGAGGCTCTGCCAACGAAATAACACCTTCAGCCCACGTAATAATGGCAGTCATAGCCTCGTGGACAGAACCATTCCTAGCCTACCTAACTAAGCAGGAACTTCCCGTGGACCAAAACGAGGCACGCTGCATAGTGCGGCGATCTAAAGCCTATAAAGTCCATGAGGGAGAGCTTTATAAGAAAAGCACCACCAGAGTACTTCAAAGGTGTATATCCGAAGAGGAAGGGCGGAATCTTCTGGCTGAAATTCATGCCGGACTCGGCGGTCACTACGCGGCGGCCTGAGCCCTTGTAAGCAAGGCCTTCCGTACATGCTTCTATTGGCCGACGGCCCGGGCAGACGCTCAGGACTTAGTCCAACGATGCGTTGGTTGCCAGCTTTTTGCTAACCAAAGCCATATGCCACCCACCGCCCTCCAAACCATCCCCATCACCTGGCCCTTCGCGGTCTGGGGGCTTGACATGGTTAGACCTCTTAAAGGAGGAACCCACAAGCAAAAATACTTACTGGTCATGGTGGATAAGTTCACCAAATGGATAGAAGCCAAGCCTGTTAAGACGGCCGAATCCGGACCGGTGATAGACTTCATATCCGGGGTCATACACCGTTACGGCGTCCCCCACAGCATCATCACTGATAACAGCACGAACTTTACGGCTGACGAGGTAAAACTCTGGTGCAAAAACATGGGCATCAAGCTCGATTATGCTTCAGTCTATCACCCACAAACTAACGGTCAGGTCGAGCGAGCAAATGGTCTTATCATGAGCGGCATCAAACCCAGATTAGTGCGGTCCCTCAAGGAATCTAACATGCATTGGGTAGAGAAGCTCGACTCCGTACTCTAGGGGCTGCTGACTACGCCGAATCGCACTACCGGATACACACCATTTTTATGGTATACGGTGCAGAGGTGGTTCTGCCGTGCGACGTCATTCATGACTCACCTTGAGTGCGCATGTACGAAGAAAGAGAAGCCGAGATCGATCGGCAGGATAGCTTGGACGCCTTGGAGGAGGAGCGTGACGTGGCAAAAGCCCGTTCCACATTCTATCAACAACAGGCTCGAAGATACCAAAGTAGAGAAGTACGTGCCAAAAGTTACAATGTTGGCGAGTTAGTTCTATGCCTGCCGGATAAGAAAAAGGACAAACTCAAGCCCAAATGGAAAGGTCCCTTCATCATTTACCAAGTCCTGATTGGTGGAGCGTACCATCTGCGGGATGCATCGGATAATCGACTCGAGCCGAACCCATGGAACGCAGCCCGATTCCAAAGATTCTACGCCTAACGCCGGACTCTGTGTTCGTCTCCTTCCTCTGTCCATTTTTTATACACTACATGTCTTACATTTTTCTCCTTCTCCTTTTCTTTTCTCTCACAGCCTTTAGGGGCCCATTTGTGCCTTGTTTGCACGCAACTGGCGCACTATCCGCGCTCATTATACATGGGGGCTTCTTTAACAGAAGCTTATTCATACGGGCTTTATGCCCAACACATGTGTTATCCTTCCGGATGTACCCTTTATTCACCATTATATGCATCGATATGACTTAAGTTTTGGCCAAGCTGGGTTGCCTGGCTCTTGTATTTATGCCCTACGTTCCCGTTAATTCGGCTAGGGCATAAGGGGAGCACCTCTGCAATTGTTACTATCGGGTCAGCCGGATGTGTACCTCAGACTGGGTGAAGCCGAAAGCTAGCGTTCTTAAGGGAATATTCGGTCGGTGAACTAAAGATGATTTTTTATTTATTTACTTATGCGCCCCCAAATATTTTTCTGCGTCTCTTCTCGCAGTCTGGACATGCAGTTTAGGGCATGCCTCCCAGGGAAAGGAACCCCTAACGGAACTATTCTCCCTGGAAGATGTTTCTTACTAACCATGTAATATAACATAACTAGTTGGGCACTTGTCTGTTCAAGCACTAATGACCCCTACTCCTGTTCTCCATGCATGCCCCGGTTCTTACATAACCGAGAGGGTATTCGGATACACTCCGGACCGTCGGGTCCCGAGGTGGAAGCGAAAAGGTCCGCCACGACAAACAATCTACAATCCGGCTAGAAGGCATTATACATGTCACTTTAAATTACAAAGTCAATTTGACTGGTTGAATTCCTCTTCAATACCATCCAATAGGCTATCTAGTCTACAGTCCTATTGGGAATACTTTGCGGCCAATTCTACTTGGCCGTACACTAAGCTCACAGGGATCTCCTTCCCATCGGGCCCCACAGGTCCGACCTCGGCCATATGGTTTGGGTCAGCCTTCGTGTACCGCGTCTTCACCATGGCCCAGGCTTCCCTGGCGCCCTGAGGCAGGCCAATATCTTCCATAATCAGAAGCGACGCCGCGCTCCCTTCAGCTTCTCTACACGCTCTCCAAGGCCTTCGGGCATGGAGACGGATGGCCACAAGGCCTGGGCGACGCCTTGCATCACCTGCCGAACTCGTTCGCGCAGTTGCGAGAGCTCAGGAAGAAGGTCACCCGTAGAACTGGGCATTTCCTCTGCAGGACGACCTGTTAGCATACCTACAGACATAACTCTGTCAGCCAACTTCCTCGCCGAACTCTTCTTCAAAGTTCGTTCAAGCACTTACTAAATATGCCGCGTCGAAGCCGCCGATTCTCCTTAACGGAGTCCGATAGTTGGGCACGAACATCCTTTAGTTCCATGCCCAGCTTGGTGTTGGCATCTAGGAGATCATTCTTCTCCTGCCTCACCCTCGTAAGCACGCTCTCACCGGCCTTCAGCTGGCGTAGGAGCTGTTGCTTATCCAAATTTACTCCAGTGTCATCCGCAATTTTATCGTCAGATCTGCATATACGCCGCACTCTATATGATACTTATTATTCGAAGGATATATTACCAGAGGGGGTCTCTTTGGGCTCCCCTGCTGCGGCCAGTGCGGCCTGAAGTTGGCCTTTGCACTCTTCCAGCTCCTGGGACAGTTGGGTATTCTTTTCTGTAAGAACCTGCATAACAAATGATCCTTAAATCAGTTATTCTAACTGTTTCAAGTCTCAGGGGCTACTGATATATATAACCACCAAAATTTCTCACCCGTGTGTCTTTTACATACTGCTCCACGGCTCTGGCTAGACCATTTAAGGATCCATTCATCTGGGTGCTCTTCCGCGACGAATGGCTTGCCAGACACCTCGGCCAAGAAAAGCCGAGAACAATGGCAGCATTAACATGAAGGCTTGTTAATGCTGCCATTGTTCTCGACTTTTACATACTGCTCTGCGGCTCTGGCTCCACCTGGGATAGTTTTCCTCGTGAAAGAGGCTTAGTCAACGGGTCTGCAACATTCAGATCCGTATGTATTTTGCAAATCTCTATGTCTCCCTCCTTGACTTGATCGCGGATGGAATTGAAGCATCTCTTGATGTGTTTGGTTCTCTTGTGAAATCTGGATTCCTTCACCAAGTTAATTTCTCTAGTATTGTCACAAAATATTTTCATTGGACCCGATGCACTAGATATTACACCTAGATCGGATATGAACTCCTTCATCCAGACTCCTTCATTTGCTGCTTCTGAAGCAGCTATGTACTCCGCTTCACACGTAGATCCCGCCACGACGCTCTGCTTGGAACTACACCAACTGACAGCTCCACCATTCAATATAAATACATATTCGGTTTGTGACCTAGAGTCATTCAGATTAGTGTCAAAGCTTGCATCGACGTAACCATTTACGACAAGATCTTTGTCACTGAGGGAGCCCTGGACTAAGGGGTCCTTGGGCGTCCGGCCTATTGGACATGGGCCGGACTAATGGACTATGAAGATACAAGACCGAAGACTCTTACCCGTGTCTGGATGGGATTCTCCTTGGCGTGGATGGCAAGTTTGGCGTTCGGATATGAAGATTCCTTTCTCTGTAACCGACTTTGTATAACCCTAGTCCCATCCGGTGTCTATATAAACCAGAGGGTTTGGTTCATAGAGGCAGAGACAATCATAGTCATACATGCTAGACTTCTAGGGTTTAGCCATTACGATCTCAAGGTAGATCAACTCTTGTAATACTCATATTCATCAAGATCAATCAAGCAGGAAGTAGGGTATTACCTCCATAGAGAGGGCCTGAACCTGGCTAAACATCGTGTCCCCTGTCTCCTGTTACCATCAACCTTAGACACACAGTTCGGGACCCCCTACCCGAGATCCGCCGGTTTTGACACCGACATTGGTGCTTTCAATGAGAGTCCCACTGTGTCGTCATCAGAAGGTTCGATGGCTCCATCCATCATCTACAACAATGTTGCCCAGGGAGACGTCTTTCTCCCTGGCCAGATCTTCGTATTCGGCGGCTTCGCACTATGGGCCATCTCGCTTGGCCATCTAGAGCAGATCGACAACTACACCCCTGGCCGTCAGGTCAGGTTTGGAAGCTTGAACTACGTCACTGATATCCGCGGAGACTTGATCTTTGACGGATTTGAGCCCATGGCAGCCGCTCCCTGCCACCACGATGAACATGACCTAAATCTGTCACCGGACCAGACCTAGGAGATGGCGCCTGTAAGCGCTCTGGCCCTAGATCCGGAGCAGCTTGTGCCATCCGAAGACGGGAAGCTTAACCCCGCCACGGAAGCTGTAGACTCATCGGCGTTGGAGTCGCGCATAGACTCAAATTCGAGCGGGGTCTGCGTCACTGGACCCCCAGATTCATCTCCAGTCTCTAGTTCCAAAGGACATGCATCTGCGTCCTCCGAGCCTTACCAGGCGCCAATCGTCGAATTCAGTTCCACGGACATCTTCCGGCACTCACCTTTAGGCGATGTGCTAAACTCATTAAAAACCCTCTCTTTAGCAGGGGACTCACAACCGAATTATATCCAGTTTGAACTAGGGGCTGATGAAGGGGAATTTCGCTTTCCACCTACCTCCCACTTAATAGCCACTGTCGAAGATCTAACTGACATGCTCGACTATGACTCCAAAGACATCGACGGTATGGACGACGATGCCAAAGAGGAGCAGGCCCAAAACCCGCCATTTACCGGGCCCTGGACAGCCACCTACTCATACGACCTATACATGGTGGATACACCCAAAGAAGTTAATGGTAATGACAAAGAAGACCCAGTGGAAGATAAACCTCCTAAGATGCAGCCAAAGCGCCAACGACAGCGGTGCCACTCTAAGTCATGCCGTGAAAAAGATAGCAATACTAGCACAGGAGAAAACAATACTCTAGATGATGCTGGAGACAATGAAGACCCCATTGAGCCAACTTCCGAACAGGACGAACGGGAAGATGCACGGGTCAGCCCTGATGAATAGGCCATGCACGAAGACTCGGAGGACAATAATTATCTTCCACTCTCCAAGGATGAGGTGAGCCTCGGCGACAAGGATTTTATCATGCCTAAGGAACCTCTCAAGCAGGAGCGCTTTAAGCGCCGGCTAATAGCCACTGCAAGGAGCCTGAAAAAGAAGCAGCAACAGCTTCAAGCTGATCAAGATCTACTCAATGATAGATGGACTAACATCCTGGCAGCCAAGGAATATGGCCTCAGAGCGACCACACAAAAGTTACCCGAAGCGCAAATTACTACCTCAATTCGATGACGAGGTGTTGGAGACCATGCCATCAGCGCACAATGCGGCAGACCGACCACCACATGGTCAGGACAAAGCAGCAACCCAAGCCGAACACCAGCCGTACTACCTCACTGTAAAGGCAGGGATAAAACAACTCCGGCATATACATATGACCTTCGGCAGGACCTGGACTGTAGAGCAAGACATACCAGATCGATCTATGGATTACGGGGGCGTGCCCCAACACGCGATGACGGCTATCTATTCGGACGTGACAAACCTAATCACGCCCGGGCCGAATGCCGCAGACGGACTCCATCCGAGCCACGTCACGATATGGCCCGATATAGAGGCGCCGCACACCCTCTTTGCTTCACTTATGAAGTAATGTGGCATGAATTCCCCGAAGGGTTTAAACCCGTGAACATCGAATCATACGACGGAACAACAGATCCCATGGTATGGATTAAAGATTTTCTTCTCCATATTCATATGGCCCGCGGTGATGACCTTCATGCCATCAAATACCTCCTGCTAAAACTCAAAGGGCCAACTCATCACTGGTTAACAGTGTGCCTGAAAATTCTATTGGCAGCTGGGAGGACTTGGAAGACGCCTTCCGTGACAATTTCCAAGGTACATACGTACGACCTTCAGATGCGGATGACTTAAATCACATAGTTCAACAGCCCGGAGAGTCAGCCAGGAAATTCTGGACTAGGTTCTTAACTAAAAAGAACCAAATCGATGATTGGATTGGTGCTTCCACAAACGAGAAACATATCCTTAGTCCTTTTCAGGTATTTCAGGATGTTCTTGACCGATGTCCAGTGATCCACTCTTGGATTACTTTGGTACCTCCCTGCTATACTCATAGCAAGGCACACATTAGGTCTGGTACATAGCATTGCATACATGATAGAACCTATGGCTGAGGCATAGGGAATGATTTTCATTTTCTCTCTATCTTTTGCAGTGGTCAGGCATTGAGTTTGACTCAATTTCACACCTTGTAACACAGGCAAGAACCCTTTCTTTGACTGACCCATTTTGAACTTCTTCAAAACTTTATCAAGGTATGTGCTTTGTGAAAGTCCAATTAAGCGTCTTGATCTATCTCTATAGATCTTGATGCCCAATATGTCAGCAGCTTCACCGAGGTCTTTCATTGAAAACTTCTTATTCAAGTATCCTTTTATGTTATCCAGAAATTATGTATTATTTCCAATCAACAATATGTCATTCACATATAATATTAGATATGCTACAGAGCTCCCACTCACTTTCTTATAAATACATGCTTCTCCTAAAGTTTGTATAAAACCTTATGCTTTGATCACAATATCAAAGCATATATTTCAACTCCGAGAGGCTTGCACTAGTCCATAAATGGATCGCTGGAGCTTGCACACTTTGTTAGCACCTTTAGGATCGACGAAACCTTCTGGTTGCATCATATACAACTCTTCTTTAAGGAATCCACTAAGGAATGCAGTTTTGACATCCATTTGCCAAATTTCATAATCATAAAATGCGGC
This sequence comes from Triticum dicoccoides, assembly GCF_002162155.2. Lineage (NCBI taxonomy): Eukaryota > Viridiplantae > Streptophyta > Magnoliopsida > Poales > Poaceae > Triticum > Triticum dicoccoides. Next base: position 500,052,075 of record NC_041382.1, on the reverse strand, counting down.
AATTTCTAACATGATTCGGACAGACTTAAGCATCGCTAACATCGTAGTCAACTCCTTGAACTTGTTGAAAACCTTTCACAACAAGTCGAGCTTTGTAGACAGTAACATTACCGTCAGTGCCAGTCTTCTTCTTGAAGATCCATTTATTCTCTATGGCTTGCCGATCATCGGGCAAGTCAACCAATGTCCACACTTTGTTCTCATACATGGATCCCATCTTAGATTTCATGGCCTCAAGCCATTTCGCGGAATCTGGGCTCATCATTGCTTCCTCATAGTTCGTAGGTTCCGCATGGTCTAGTAACATGACTTCCAGCACAGGATTACTGTACAACTCTGGTGCGGATCGTACTCTGGTTGACCTACGAGGTTCGGTAGTCACTTGATCTGAAGTTTCATGATCATCATCATTAGCTTCCTCACTAATTGGTGTAGGAATCACTTGAACTAATTTCTGTGATGAACTACTTTCCAATTCGGGAGAAGGTACAATTACCTCATCAAGTTCTACTTTCCTCCCACTCACTTCTTTCGAGAGAAACTCCTTCTCTAGAAAGGATCCATTTTTAGCAATGGATATCTTGCCTTCGGATATGTGATAGAAGGTGTACCCAACAGTTTCCTTTGTGTATCCTATGTAGACACATTGCATCAATTTGGGTTCGAGCTTATCAGGTTAAAGCTTTTTCACATAAGCATCGCAGCCCCAAAATTTAAGAAACGACACCTTAGGTTTCTTGCCAAACCACAGTTCATATGGTGTCATCTCAACGGATTTAGATGGTGCCCTATTTAATGTCAATGCAGCCGTCTCTAAAGCATAACCCCTAAACAATAGTGGTAAATCGGTAAGAGACATCATAGATCAAACCATATCTAATAAACTACGATTATGATGTTCGTACACACCATTACGCTGTGGTGTTCCAGGTGGCGTGAGTTGCGAAACTATTCCACATTGTTTCAAATGAAGACCAAACTCATAACTCAAATATTCACCTCCACGATCAGATCGTAGAAACTTTATTTTCTTGTTACGATGATTTTCAACTTCACTATAAAATTCTTTGAACTTTTCAAATGTTTCAGACTTATGTTTCATTAAGTAGATATACCCCTATCTTCTCAAATCATCTGTGAAGGTCAGAAAATAACGATACCCGCCGCGAGCCTCAATACTCATCGGACCGCATACATCACTATGTGTTATTTCCAATAAGTCAGTGGCTCGCTCCACTGTTCCGGAGAACAGAGTCTTAGTCATCTTGCCCACGAGGCATGGTTCGCAAGCATCAAGTGATTCCAAAAGCCCATCTGCATGGAGTATCTTCATGCGCTTTACACCAATATGACTATCGGATGTGGGGTTCCGGCAAACCCTAAAGGTTCGAACACTAGGGTGCGCGCGAAGTCTTTCCCTCCTACCGATCTATGCTCTAGCTCGCTAAGATCTTGCGGACGAACTCGACGAACTCACAACATAGAAAGACACGGGTTTATACTGGTTCGGGCCACCGTTGTGGTGTAATACCCTACTCTAGTGTGGTGGTGGTGGATTGCCTCTTGGGCTGATGATGAACAATAGAAGGGGAAGAACAACCTCCTGAGGTTGAGGTGTTATTGTGCGTATGAGCTTGTGGTGTATCTCTGGGTCTGATGAGATCTCTCTCCCCCTTTCTCTCTCTATCTCTTGGTCTGATCTGTCTCTCGGTCTCCTCACTATGGTGGTGGCTAGCTCTACTTATAGAGGCCCTGGTCCTCTTCCCAAATATTGAGCAGGAAGGGAGCCAACAATGGCAGGCTAATTTGAAGGGGGACAACTAGTACAAGCTATCTTGACAAAAGGTAGTCTGTGCCTGTGAAAGGCTCTGGGGTGACACCGTCTTGGGCTCCACGATGACCTCCGTCTTGCAGTCCATGGTCTTGGTCTTGTTGCACCGAAATGGCAACCTTTGCCTGAGGCCTCGGTACTCCGCGACTGTGCTTGCCCCCTTTGCACCAAAGAGGAAACAAGGACGCTGCGTGCGCAGGTGCCCGCCTGGTGTTGATCGTCATGGATCACATCATGAGAGCCTCGTGAGGTTCACCTCGCCTTGATATCTCCGCTCCTTGTGAGCCTGCCTAGCTAGGCCACTCCAAAGGAGGTCTTGCATCATCTGCCTCGCGAAGCTTGGCCCCTCGCAAGGGTCTTGGGTGCCTTGTTGGTGAATATGGCCGTACGGCCTGCTGCTTGGCCACGCCGTGGGCCGCAGGCAGGCAAGTCTGGGGACCCCCATTCCTAGAACGCCAACAGTAGCCACGGGCCCAAGGTGCGCGTGAGCTTGGCTTCACGGTGAAGCCAAGGGTCAAGTTCGGAGCACCGCGGGCCCCCAAAGCCTGCGGCCTCGGTTGACGCGTGGTGGTTGATTGGACGTGGGTGTCTCCGCTTCCCCATGCTGCCTCGGCAACTGCTTGACCTGACAAAAGGCCGGCGCAGGCAGCACTTGCCTTCATTGCTTCTTCCTTGCCTCGCCAGATCCCCTTTCTCGCTCTTCGCCGCCGCTACCTACAGATCCGGTCCGGCCTTCCTCTTCATCTGCCGCCCATGGCGCCGCGCAAGGTGAAGACTTCCTCGGCTCTGGCTTGGTATGAGCCCGCTATTGAGGCGCCCACTGTCATGGAGAAGAGCCTTGCCTCCGTTCGCCTGCTGACGGCGGGAGAGAGCAACGAGTGGGGGAAGACGGAGCTCCGGCTTGCCTCCGACGAGCCGGAGCCTGAGGGGAGCACCTTCTTTCCCTTCTTTTCGAGCAGCGTTGCCATCGGGTTGGTTCCTCCCTTCTCTGATTTCTTTTATGAAGTCCTCGACCACTATGGGCTGCAAGCGTTGCATCTCCATCCCAACTCTGTCCTCCTCCTGTCCATCTTTGCCTACTACTCTGAGGCATACCTGGGCGTGATGCGTCCATGGCGCTCCTGCGCCATTTCTTCTTCCTCCGCGTCAGCGAGGGTTACATCTCTAGATGCACCAACTTCGTTGCGTCCGGCAAGGCCAACTCAATCTCGCGCACTGGGAAGAGGGCCGACAACATTTGGTCCAAATGGGTTATGGTGGATGCCAAGCTCGCCCATCCGCACCTGGTGTTGCCGACGGAGGCGTCCCGGCAAGACAAGGAGTGGCCCAGGGCAGAGCTTGTCGACAAGCGGGCATCATCAGTGCTGGGGCAGATGATGACGGACCTGAAGCCGGGCAATGCGAGGGCGGCCAAAATAACGGGGGTGATGCTCCTGAGGGAGTTCTTGACGCTGCGGGTTGCCCCACTCCAGGCGAGCGCGCCCCTTCTAGGAGCTTGAAGGAGGGGAAAGCAAGGCCCGCCTGAGGCCGGGGGACCTGCCTGATGACGAACTAGACGCCGTCCTGTGTCTCATAGTCAGAGACAACCAGGAGTACCCGCCTAGCACCTTCATTCCCCTGTTCCAACGCAGGGACTGGGAGGAATTCGTCGCCTCCAGGCCGACTTTTGATGCACGCGGGCTGGTGGCGCCGGTGTATTCGGGAGCTCCTACAGCGCAAAAACTGGTGGAGGTGTCTTCTCGCGAGTCCCGCGGAGAGGGGTAAGAGGAGGTGGACTCGGAGGAGACCCCGAAAGAGGTGGGGGAGACCTCCTCTCCGAGCAAGGCCAAGATTCTTCGCGCCCTTCCTGATGATGCCGAGGCCGACGCCTACCAAGGGGGGAAGGAGCAACCCCTCGTCCCGACGAAGGGTAGGTCATCGCTGGTGGCCCGTGGTGCCGCCTCCACCCCAACACCTCCTGGGGCTGGATCCGGTTCTTCCTACGCACCGCATGACACCGCCGGAGCCCGAACGCCTGCCCCTCAGGTCCCAATGCTGTCAGGCCTCAAGCTTCACAAATGGAGGGTGGAGTACCTCGCGGTGGACCACTAGGTGTCTCGAGCTTCGCTCTACCCCTGCTGGTACTTGTTATTTCCTAACACTCGCCTTTGGTTGATCAGGCCGACATCTTCGGCGAAGAGGAGGAAGGACGGTACGGCGACCGTGCCTCCCTCCGCAGAGCAAGGAGGCAACATCGCCCGTGTCTCCCCAGCCCGGTCGCCCTTGCGGGGCCAGGAGGAACATCGCCGCGTGGAATCAGCCCCCACGGCCCCGCTGGCTTCGGAAGTGCTGGTGTTTGGCACGGTTGACGAGGTCCCAGCTGCTCCGGGGCCCGCGGTCTCCCAAGCCTTGGTGATGATGTCGCTTCCTCCTACTGCTGCATCTCCACTTCCAGGTCCTTCTGCTCCTGCTGCCGTCTTGGAGCGTGCCCTTTCAAATATGACCCGATTGTAGGCGGATCTCCTGAGCGCTGACCCGTGCCTGGTATCTAGGCGTTTGGAGTTGGCCTCCGGCTGGCTTCATTCTGACCTGGCGGTACGCGCGGCGCTGGGTCAGGATGTTGCAGCTTCCGAGAGGGAGAAGCAAGGAGTCGTCAGTGCTGCAGCTGATCATGAGGCACCGCTGAAAGATGCCAAGGCCACCCGTGACCGCTGCCAAGTGCTGGAGGGCGAGTTGCAGAGCCTGCGCGACAAGCATGCCGAAGAGGTACACTGCCGCCAAGCAGAGGAGAAGGAGATGAAGGCCCGGGAGGAAGCCGTCAAGAACCGTGATGCTGAGCTGGCGGAGCTGGGGAACAAGCAGGCTGCCGAGCGCAACTGGTTGGAAAAGTTGGAGCAGAAGATGGGGGCGAGGGAGGACGATCTTGACGCCAAGGCACGAGTCCTGGCCGAAGACTATGTGGCCTTCGGCGATCTCGAGAAGAGATCTTGCAAGGCGCTGAGGATGCTCGACGAGCATGGCCTGGAGAAGCCACTAGACACTGACGAGGACGGCCCCGCCCAGCTGCTTCCTCTCGTGGTGAAGGCGCTTGAGGAGGTCATTGAGGGCCTCGGTCCCATGGCGGAGGCAGAAGCTCACATTCTGTCTTCAGTCGCACTGACTCACGTCCTCAGCCATCTGCACCTCCATGACCCCAACACCCGCCTTGACGAGCTGCTGGAGCCTGTAGCTAAAGACCTCTGCGAAGCTGCCACCATAGATGTTCAAGGTCAAGTGGAGGCTTTGCTGGGGAAGTTCCGCGACTTTGTCTCCGATCCTCTGTCTGGAGAAGCCGCGGATCCTGCGGCTGGTGGTGAAGGTCAGAGCATCATCTCCCACGGGGGAGTACCTTCCGGAGGTGATGGCGACATCCAGGGGTGACCTATTCTTCTTGTTTCATTCCTGCGACATACATCAGGCCTCGTGGAGGCGTTTAGACTTTTCATTTGGTATTGTGAGAACAATATGCTTGTAATATCTGCTTCGAGATTTCGTGTTTTCCTTCCTATTTGCTTTGTTCTGCGTCGGCAAAGCCCGGCCCCATGCATACCTCAACCGCCATTGGGCCGACCGGAGACCAGGACGGTCCGAGGAGTGAGGGGCTACATGATCAGTTAGGCTCCTGAGTCGCGATGCTCAGGAGTCCCCCTTGACACGCGAACAACATATAGGGAGAGTTCGTGAGGATAGATTAATGTTCTACGTCGGCAGGGCCCGGCCCCGCGCATACCTCAACCGCCATTGGGCCGACCGGAGACCAGGACGAACCAAGGAGTGAGGGGCTACGTGACCAGTTAGGCTCCTGAGTCACGATGCTCAGGAGTCCCCCTTGACGTTCAACCAATTTCCATACCAGCCCTCGCCGAGGCCTCGGGAGGGGCGCGCGACGCGCAGGTCCGGGGGACCTGGTTGGGTGGCGTGCGCTTGGGCATGACCCGAGCGCAGCCCCCGTGCCCAGCCCCCTCACGCAATTCTCCCGAGGGGAGGCGTCGTGGTGAGGCTGGGTGCAGAGCTCTGGGCTCCCTGAGGTTGGCACGACCGTGGGGTCGCCCTCAGTTGTTTATCACCAGTGCGGAGCATAGTGCTTCTGCTTGGGCACGGCCATAGCCGCTCCTCGACAGTGTCGACAACCAGCGCGGAGCATGGAGCTTCCACTTGGGCGTGGGATGGGGGCCCCCCTCTGGGAGGAGCCCCCGGGGCGTGTACAACCCCGCCCTGACACGTGGCTTGCACGGTAGGGCTGCGAGGTGTATCTGCGCACTCGTGAGCCAGCGCGGGACTCACGAGGCCCTACCTCAAGGCGGGTTGCGCCTGGTCTTGAGTCTTGGTGACTGTATGTGCCTGCAAGGCGGTTAGATGCAAGCACTCTACGTCCTTAGGTCCCGGTCATCGAGCGAGCTCAGCCGCCGCTGGTATGCCAGGTCACGATGCCGTGGTCAGGGCCAGGGGGTGAGGGCTGGAGAGCCAGCAAGAGCTCCTGAGTCGCGATGCTCAGGATCCCCCTTTTAACGTGCAAGCGGGTTGCATGGGATAAACAGAACTGTAGCGGGCGGCAATCGAGCAGGCGATAGCCGTCGGCAGGTTAAGCATGAAGAGCAGACCGACTTGGATAAATGCAGGAAGATACACGCCACTGTGTCTGGCCCAGACGGCATGGGGATGATGCAGCCCGAGGGGCGCTCCCAACAAGGTAAGCTAAAGACATAAGAAAAAGGGATACATGCCACAGGGACGAACCCGTGTGGCCTGGGAATAATGCAGCCCGAGGGGCGCTCCCAGCTTAAATGAACTTGGAAGATGTCACCTGGTTCTGTAGACGAAGTAGAGTTGGTGCAGCTGAAGCCACGCATTGAAGGAATGGCTTCTCATGAGCCACCAGGACCCTGAGCCTCGGGAGGTTCTGGGGCTCAGGAGGTTTCATGAAGACCGTTCCCATCTCCTCCTGAACGGCGTGGAACCTGGCCTCCTGAGCCGCCAGGACTTGCCGCACGTTGCGCTGATAGACTGACGCCACGCTCGGCAAGCCAAAGGGCATGCGAACGTAGCCGTGTGGTGGACCCTCACAGCGGCCCGCACTCAAAGGCCAGAAGCGCTCATGAGATGCAGCCCTATTGAGCCTTGGGATGTCAATGCAGACGCGCAGTTCAGCACCCTCGCCTGGATGGTGAGCCATGCTCGGCGAGCGGCTGTCGCCGCGCATGGCTCTCGCATCTTGTAGCTCTTGGGTGGTCTTGGTGATGAACTCTTGGGTGGTGGGCACTCCTCGCCCTGTGCTCTCCTCAGGGAAGTTTGCCGCGAAGCACGCTTCCAAGTGGTGCCCAAGCACCTCCCTCGTGAGGTTGGCAAGGTCTGAGGCTCTCTAGAAGAGAGCCCCCGAGCCCTGCCCGAGGAGGGCGTCGGGCGCGCCTTCCTATGCGGTGGAGGGAGGCGCCCTTGGAGCGGGCGATGATCCTGACGAGGCTCCTAACGCGACGCCATCTTCTTGGGGTCCCGCGAGGCACGGCTGCTTGGGGTGGTCTCCGGAGGGCCTTCACTTCTGCTATTAGGGTTGTCGATAGCTGCGGCTTGGAAGACGTGCTCAAGGGAGCACACCGCATCCCTTTCTTCACATGGGACCGTGATGATTCCCCCACTTCCTGGCATCTTGAGGACGTTGTAGCCATGGTGAGTGACTGCCATGAACTTGGCTAGGGCTAGATACCCGAGGATGGCATTGTACGGCAGGTGGATGTGCGTGAAGTTGAAGTCGATCAGCTCAGTGCGGTAGTTCTTGCGCTCCCCGAAGGTGACACGCGGGCGGACTTGCCCTATCGGTGTGGTGGAACCGTCAGTCACTCCTGAGAAAGGCTTGGTTGGCTGGAGCTGCTCAAAGGGCACTTGGAGGTTGTCGAACGTGTCGATGGATAGGACGTTGAGCCCTGCGCCGCCGTCGATGAGAGTCTTGGTGACTTGCACATTGCTAATGACTAGGGAGCATAGCATAGAGAATGCGCCAGCGGTGGCTGCGCACCTGAGCTGGTCTGCCAAGTTGAAGGTGATGGCGCATTGGGACCACCTGAGCGGGCGCGTGGCCTTGAGTTTGGGGAGCGCCGCGTTCACCTCGCGAGCGAACTGTTTGAAGATGCGCTGAGAGGCTGGGGCCTGAGCACCGCCCAAGATGCAAGCGATCACACGCGGCTCCTGGAAGCCCCCAGCCCCCTCATCCTGCTGGTGGTCGTCGTTCCTTCTTGGTGGTGGCAACGGGGGAAGACCGGCATTGCCCTGGAGGAGATCCTCGCGACGCGGGTCCCTCCAGGCGCCCTCGCGAGGTTGGTCCTGCCAGCGGTCCTCACGAGGCCGGTCGCGCCACTCCTGGCACGGGCCACAGTCGTCCCAGCGTCCGCCTCTGAGTCCTCCTCCGCGGCCATACCCCGGTCATAACGCTCAGGGCGTCGACCGAAGCATCCGTCCCGTATGGCTCTGAGCTCTTGACAGTCGCTGGTGTTGTGGGTGTTCAGGTTGTGGAAGGCACAGAACGGACGACCTTTCTTGGATGACTCGGGCTGATCTCTGCCTCGCTTGGTGTCGGGCTCCGCTGCGAGAACCACTGCCTCTTTGCGCTTCACGTCCTTGGCCTTGGCCTTCTTCTCCTCCACTCCTGCAGCTGGAAGCTCAAGGAGAGAGAGGCGCCCCTCCTCAGCTCTTGCGCACTTGGTCACCAGGTTGAACAGCTCCTGAGATGTGCAAAGCTCCTCCTGGATAGCCAACACTTCCTTCATCTTGACGTAGCGGACACCGTCGGAAAACACAGAGATGATGGCCTCATTCGTGACCTTGGGGATCTTGAGGTGTGTGTTGTTGAAGCGCTGGATGTACTTCTGAAGGGTCTCTCTTGGCTGTTGCTTGATGCGGCGTAGGTCGCTCGCGGCCGGTGGGCGGTCACGAGTGCCCTGGAAGTTGGCGACGAAGCGGTCACGCATCTCGTCCTAGGAGGAGATCGAGCCGTGCTACAGGTTCAGGAGCCAGGAGCGGGCCCCATCCTTGAGAGCCATGGGAAACCAGTTCGCCATGACTTTTTCGTCGCCGTTTGCCGCTTCGATGCTCAACTCATAGAGCTGCAGGAACTCCGGAGAGTCGGCGGGGCCGTCGTATTGAGGAGGTAGATCTGGCTTGAACTTGCCTGACCAGGCGACGCTACGCAGTTCGGGGGTGAAGGCACGGCAGCCAGCCATCTTCGCCGGGGCCCGCTTTCTGAGGCAAAGCTTGGTCTTGGCGAGGTCCGTGCTGCACCACTTCAGGAGGCACGCCGTCTTGACAAGGTGGCGCGGGGAGCGTCGGTGCAGCTTCTCGCGGCCGCGAGATTTCTTGCCAGCTTCTTTCTTCACGAGTGGGCGCCGGGCATGGCGGATCACGCCATGGAGGCACGCGTCTTGGTGCCAAGGCACCATCTTGCGGCCGAGGCAGTGGAGGAACGCCATGAGCCCCGTCGCCCGCGGCTGGTTGAGGGGGAGGCAGAGAGTGAGACGGCGCCGGAGAGCCCCCTGCAGCATGGACAAGCTCGGTGACGTGGTCGAGCCACTCCTCATAGAGGTCGTCGACGGGGCGGTAACGCAGGAGCTCGTTCGCCACGATGAGCACGTCCCGTGCCTCCATGGGAGCGCGGTGCACGTGAGATGAAGAACCAGCAGGGGTGAGTGATGGAGTAGCGGTGCGGCCATCCTGCCACGCCGAAGGATGCTGCGAGGACGCTTGCTACTCGTTCCCCACCGGGCCGGTGGCAGCGTTGGCGGCGAGGGACGGAGAACAATGAGGTGGCCCGCCAACGGGAGCCGTCTGAGCGACGCGGGCGGCAAGGGCAGCCCGACGCTCAGCGAGCACGGCGAGCGTCCGACATGGAGACGACGGAGCGATGGACTGACAGAAAGGAAGCTATGGCGCACCCCTACCTGGCGTGCCAAATGTCGGACGTGGGGTTCCGTCAAACCCTTAAGGTTCAAACACTTGGGTGCGCACGAAGTCTTTCCCTCCTACCAATCTACGCTCTAGCTCGCTAAGATCTTGCGGACGAACTCGACGAACTCACAACACAGAAAGACACGGGGTTTATATTGGTTCGGGCCACCGTTGTCTTGTAATACCCTACTCCAGTGTGGTGGTGGTGGATTGCCTCTTGGGCTGATGATGAACAATACAAGGGGAAGAAAAAACCTCCTAAGGTTGAGGTGTTCTTGTGCGTATGAGCTTGTGGTGTATCTCTGGGTCTGATGAGATCTCTCTCCCCCTTTCTCTCTCTGTCTCTTGGTACGATCTGTCTCTCAGTCTCCTCACTATGGTGGTGGCTAGCCCTACTTATAGAGGCCCTGGTTCTCTTCCCAAATATTGAGCGGGAAGGGAGCCAACAATGGCGGGCTAATTTGAAGGGGGGCAACTAGTACAAGCTATCCTGACAAAAAGTAGTCTGCGCCTGTGAAAGGCTCTGGGGTGACGCCGTCTTGGGCTCCATGATGACCTCCGTCTTCTAGTCCATGGTCTTGGTCTTGTTGCACCAAAATGGAAACCTTTGCCTGAGGCCTCGGTACTCAGCGGCTGCGCTTGCCCCCTTTGCACCAAAGAGGAAACAAGGACGCTGCATGCACTGGCGCCTGCCTGGCACCCGCCTGGTGTCGATCATCATGGCTCATGTCACGAGAGCCTCGTGAGGTTCACCTCGCCTTGATATCTCCGCTCCTCGTGAGCCTGCCTAGCAAGGCCACTCCAAAGGAGGTCTTGCATCATCCGCCTCGCGAGGCGTGGCCCCTCGCGAGGGTCTTGGGTGCCTTGTTAGTGAAGATGGGCCGTACGGGCCTGCAGCTTGGCCACACCGCGGGCCGCAGGCAGGCAAGTCTAGGGACCCCCGTTCCCAGAACACCGACAATGACCTAAACGGAAGTGCAAATAAGTTGCACTATCATTATTAACTTGCATCTTTTTGCTTCTATATTATGAATATGGGTATCACTACGATCGAGATTCAACAAAAATAGACCACTTATGAAGGGTGCATGACCATAAAAGATATTGCTCATATAAATAGAACAACCATTATTCTTTGATTTAAATAAATAACTATCTCACATTAAACAAGATTCAGATTTTATGTTCATGCTCAACGCTGGCACCAATAACAATTATTCAGGACTAAAACTAATCCCGACGGTAGATGTAGAGGTAGCGTGCCGACGATGATCACATCGACCTTGGAACCATTTCCGACATGCATCATCACCTCGTCCTTAGCCAATCTTCATTTAATCTGTAGCCCTATTTCGAGTTGCAAATATGAACAACAGAACCAGTATCAAATACCCAGGCGCTACTACGAGCATTAGTAAGGTACACATCAATAACATGTATATCAAATATACCTTTCACTTTGCCATCCTTCTTATCCGCCAAATACTTGGGACAGTTCTACTTCCAGTGACCAGTGCCTTTGTAGTAGAAGCACTCAGTTTCAGGCTTAGGTCCAGACTTGGGCTTCTTCCCTTGAGTAGCAACTTGCTTTCTATTCTTCTTCAAGTTCCCCTTCTTCCATTTGCCCTTTTCTTGAAACTAGTGGTCTTGTTAACCATCAACACTTGATGCTCCTTCTTGATTTCTACCTCCATAGCCTTTAGCATCACGAAGAGCTCGGGAATTGCCTTTTCCATCCCTTGCATATTATAGTTCATCATGAAGCCTTTATATCTTGGTGGTAGTGATTGAAGAACTCTATCGATGGCACTATCATTAGGAAGATTAACTCCTAGCTAAGTCAAGTGGTTATGGTACCTAGACATTTTGAGTATGTGTTCACTGACAGAACTGTTCTCGTCCATTTTGTAGCTATAGAACTTGTTGGAGACTTCATATCTCTCAACTAGGGCATTTTCTTGAAATATTAACTTCAACTCCTGGAACATCTCATATGCACCATGACGTTAAAAATGTCTTTGAAGTCCCGATTCTAAGCCGTAAAGCATGGCACACTGAACTATCGAGTAGTCATCAACTTTATTCTACCAGACATTCATAACGTCTGGAGTTGCTCCTGCAGCGGGTCTTGCACCTAGCGGTGCTTCCAGGATGTAATTCTTCTGTGCAGCAATGAGGATAATCAAATTATGGACCCAGTCCGTGTAGTTGCTACCATCATCTTACCACTTAGCTTTCTCTAGGGACACATTAAAATTCAAGGGAACGGTAGCATGGGCCATTGATCTACAACAACATAGATATGCAAAAACTATCAGGACTAAGTTCATGATAAATTAAAGTTCAATTAATCATATTACTTAAGAACTACCACTTAGATAGACATCCCTCTAGTCATCTAAATGATCACGTGATCCATATCAACTAAACCATGTCCGATCATCACGTGAGATGGAGTAGTTTTCAATGGTGAACATCTCTATGTTGATCATATCTACTATATGATTCATGTTCGATCTTTTGGTCTCAGTGTTCTGAGGCCATATCTACATATGCTAGGATCGTCAAGTTTAGCCCGAGTATTCTGCACCCGTTGTATGTGAACGTAGAGCTTATCACACTCGATAATCACGTGGTGTCTCGGCACGACGAACTGTAGCAATGGTGCATACTCGGGGAGAACACTTTATACCTTGAAATTTAGTGAGGGATCATCTTATAATGCTACAGCCGTACTAAGCAAAATAAGATGCATAAAAGATAAACATCACATGCAATCAAAATATGTGACATGATATGGCCATCATCATCTTGTGCCTCTGATCTCCATCTCCAAAGCACCGTCATGATCTCCATCGTCACTAGCTTGACACCTTGATCTTCATCGTAGCATCGTTGTCGTCCCGCCAACTATTGCTTCTACGACTATCGCTACCGCTTAGTCCTAAAGTAAAGCAATTACATGGCGATTGCATTTCATACAATAAAGCGACAACCATGAGGCTCCTGCCAGTTGCCGATAACTTCTACAAAACATGATCATCTCATACAACAATTTATATCTCATCATGTCTTGACCATATCACATCACAACATGCCCTGCAAAAACAATTTAGACGTCCTCTACTTTGTTGTTGCAAGTTCTACGTGGCTGCTACAGGCTTCTAGTAAGAACCGTTCTTACCTATGCATCAAAACCACAAAGATTTTTCGTCAAGTGTGATGTTTTAACCTTCAACAAGGACCACTCGTAGTCAAATTCGATTCAACCAAAGTTGGAGAAACAGACACCCGCCAGCCACCTGTGTGCAAAGCACGTCGGCAGAACCGCTCTCATGAACGTGGTCATGTAATGTTGGTCCGGGCCACTTCATCCAACAATACTGCCGAATCAAAATAAGACATTGGTGGTAAGCAGTATGACTATTATCGCCCACAAATCTTTGTGTTGTACTCGTGCATATCATCTATGCATAGACCTGGCTTGGATGCCACTGTTGGGGAACATAGCATGCAATTTCAAAAAAAATTCATACGATCATGCATGATCTCTCTAGGAGATGCATAACAATGAGAGGGGGAGAGTGTGTCCACGTACCCTCATAGATCGAAAGCGGAAGCGTTAGGTGATAACCCATAAGTATAGGGGATCGCAACAATTTTTGAGGGTAGAGTATTCAACCCAAATTTATAGATTCGACACAAGGGGAGCCAAAGAATATTTGAAGGTATTAGCAGCCGAGTTGTCAATTCAACCACACCTGGAGATTAATTATATGTAGCAAAGTGATCAGTAGCACAGTAATATGATAGTTTTAATAATAGTGACAATAGTAACGGCAATGGTAATAGTGATAGCAATAGTTTTGTAGCAAGTGTAATAGTGATGATAGCAGTAGTAACTTAGCAAGAACAATATAGGATAAATTTGTAGGCATTGGATCGGTGACTTGTTGGATGATATTCATCATGAGACAGTTATAACCTAGGGCGATACGGCACTAGCTCCAGTTCATCGATATAATGTAAGCATGTATTCCGTAAATAGTCATACGTGCATATGGAAAGAACTTGCATGACATGTTTTGTCCTACCCCCCGTGGCAGCAGGGTCCTGATACGTCTCCGTCGTATCTATACTTTTTTTATTGTTTCATGCCAATATTGTACCACTTTCACATACTTTTGGCAACTTTTTATATGATTTATTGGACTAACCTATTGATCCAGTGCCAAGTGCCAGTTCCTATTTTCTGCATGTTTTTTGTATCGCAGAGTATCCATATCAAACGAAGTCCAAATGCAATAAAATTTCACGGAGAAATATTTTGGAGTATATGTGATTTTTGGGAGTTCGAATCACTGCAAACGGAGGCCCGTGGTGCGCACAACCTACAAGGGCGCACCAGAGGAGCCAGGCATGCCGTGGTGGGTTGTGCCCACCTCGTACATTGGTTGGACCTCTACTTTGGGCACAAGGAAGCTTATATCCGGAAAAAAAATCGTGCTAAAATCTCAGCGCAATCGGAGTTACAGATCTCCGGGAATATAAGAAACGGTTTTCAGCCAGATCTGGGGAACGCGAAACAGAAGAAAACAGAGAGGGAGATCCAATCTCGGAGGGGATCCTGCCCCTCCGCCGCCATGGAGACCATGGACTAGAGGGGGAATTCTCCTCCCATCTACGGGGGAGGCCAAGGAAGAATAAGGAGGGGGTCCCTCCCTCGCGCTTCCGGTGGCGCCGGAGTGCCACTGGGCAGCTATCGGGATGGCGATCTACATCAAGAATCTTGCTACCGTTAACACCAACTTTCTCCCCCTCTATGCAGCGGTGTAAGACCTCTTCTCCCCGCTGTAATCTCTACTTAAACATGGTGCTCAACTCCATATATTATTTCCCAATGATTTATGGTTATTTAATGATGTTTGAGTAGATCCGTTTTGTCCTATGGGTTAATCGTGATATTAGTTGGTATGATTGTATATTTTATTCATGGTGCTGTCCCACGGTGCCATCTACCTCACGCAAACGTGAGGGGCCCTCACTGTAGGGTGTTGCAATATGTTCATGGTTTGCTTATTGTCAGTGTTGCGGGGGTGACAGCAGCCTAAACGCGGATAGGTGGGTTATGGCGTATGGGAGTAAAGAGGACTTGATACTTAATGCTATGGTTGGGTTTCATGACCTTAATGATCTTTAGTAGTTGCGGATGCTTGCTAGAGTTCCAATCATAAGTGCATATGATCCAAGTAGAGAAAGTATGTTAGCTCATGCCTCTCCCTCATGTAAAATTGCAAGAATGATTACCGGTACTTGTTATCGATTGCCTAGGGACAAATGACTTTCTTGTTGACACAAGCTATCCACTTTTATTACCTTGCAATTTATTCGTAGTTTTATTCTCGCAAAGTACTCGTAGTTTTATTCTTGCAAAATAGTTTCATACTTGTTTCCGATAAAGAAAATGTCAAGTGTGCGTAGAGTTGTATCAGTGGTCGATACAACTTGAGGGGATATTTGTTCTGCCTTTAGCTTCTCGTTGGGTTCGACACTCTTATTTATCGAAGAAGGCTACAACGATCCCCTATACTTGTGGGTTATCAAGACCTTTTTCTAGCGCCGTTGCCGGGGAGCAATAGCGTGGGGTGAATATTCTCGTGTGTGCTTGTTTGCTTTATCACTAAGTAATTTTTATTTTGTGCTCTTGTTTTCTATCTTTAGTTATGGGTAGGAAACACAAAATACTAAAAATAGTTGTACCTACTAAAACAATGGTTGAAGAACCACCCAAAATCTATCATACTACTAAAGCTTTCTACTTGGATCATCTTCGATCCTTTTGTGCTCGTGCTAAAAACCCAACTAGCTTAGTTGAGGGAAAATCATTAGATGAGCATGCTTGTTTTGTGCAACATCATTTATCTGAAAAGGGAAACTTTTACAACATCAAATTAATAATATACAATGCTATGCGTGGAATTTATGTGAATTATATGATGGTACTTGTTGTTTTGAAGACCCTAAGAAACACCTTCCCTACCAATGTGAGTTTATTGATAATGGAATCGTATATTCTTATACCAAAGGTGTTTATAATTACTTTGATATCAAACAAATTGAAGAATTTGTTGCTTTTAAGGGTGCTTATGAAATTGCTTCTTTGATTGAAAAGTATGATGCTACTCTTTACAAATCTGAAAAAATTTCTATACTTACATATTGTTATGATAATTATGCTTCTAATGCCTATGTTAAACCATATATTGAGGACTCCTCTGCTGTCCAAGAAGAGACTAATATTTTGCAGGAGTCTATGGAAGAAGAAGTTGATCAAACTGTGAGCTCACTGGATGAAAAAGATGAGGAGGAGAGCGAAGAACAAATGGAGGAAGAACGGATTAGCTACCCGTGCCCACCTTCTAATGAGAGTAACTCTCCAACTCATACATTATTTAATGTCCCTTCATACTTACCGAATGATGAATGCTATGATAATTGCTATGATCCCATTGATGCATTGAAATATCCCCTTTTGATGAACTTGATGCTTGTCATGATTGTGGCCAAGATGCCAATATGAATGATGCTTATGGAGATGAACTTGCTATTATTCCTTATGGTAAACATGAAAATTGTTGCTATTGCACCCACACATGATAGTCCTATTATCCTTTTGAGTTCTCCCAACTACACTATATCGGAGAAGTTTGCTCTTGTTAAGGATTATATTGATGGGTTGCCTTTTACCATTGCACATGATGATTTTGATGAATATAATATGCATGTGCTTGCTGCTCCTACTTGCAATTATTATGAGAGAGGAACTACATCTCCACCTCTTTATGTTTCCAACATGATAAAATTGCAATAAACTGCTTATGCTATGTATTGGCCTTTACTTGATGTGCATGAATTGTTCTTGTATGACACGCCGATTCATAGGAAGAGAGTTAGACTTCGTCATTGCATGATATATGTTGCTTTGTGCTCACTACTAAATGCCAAATCATTGTTAATTAAAATTGGCTTTGATATACCTTGGGATTCATTACTTGAGCACTTTATGCCTAGCTTAATGGCTTTAAAGAAAGCGCTGCCAGGGAAACAACCCGGAAGTTTTAGAGAGTCATTTATTTCTGTTGAGTGCTTTTATAAAGTTCAAAAACAAAAATATATAGAGTGGAACTTAAAGACGTTTTCACAAAAGAGAAGTGATTGGAAGTTATGCATTGGAGAAGTGAGGGTCGACCTTGAACACTTGTGTTCATGCTCATGGAATCAATGTAGAATTTTTAATGAAAATTCTCACAAAAATAATTACCCCCTTGTACAATTCCATTGTATTATAAAAATAATGTGCCAAGGTTTTCCTTTAGGATGATTAAATTGCTTCTTGGTATGTGCGGTGCAGAAACAGAAACTTTGGTTGTAGTGCGCGATTTTACATTTTTGATTGGAATGTCAAAAGCTTCTAAAACTTTTTGCATAGTCTTTCTATAATTTTTTTTATTTTTCATAATTTGTTCAGAATTGTTGGAGTACCAGAGGTATGGTGAATGTTCAGATTACTACAGACTGACATGTTTAAGACATATTCTGTTTTTGATGCATTATTTTGCTCGTTTTGATGAAAGTATCGATTTTTATCGGTAGTATAAGCTATGTAAAAGTTATATTATAGTAGCTACAATGAAAAAACAAAATATGAATTGGTTTGCAGCAGTACTTAGAGTAGTGATTTGCTTTATTATACTAACGGATCTTACCGAGTTTTCTGTTGAGTTTTGTGTGGATGAAGTGATCAAAGATCGAGGAGGTCTCGATATGAGGAGAAGGAGGAGAGGCAAGAGCTCAATCTTGGGATGCCCAAGGCACCCCAAGTAAACATTCAAGGAGACTCAAGCTTCTAAGCTTGGGAATGCCCCGGATTGCATCCCATCTTTCTTCAACAAGTATCAGTATGTTTTCGGTTTTGTTTCGTTCGTGCGATATGTGCAAATCTTGGAGCGTATTTTGCCTTTAGTTTTCACTTTTCTTTTATGCACCATGCTGGTATGAGATAGTCCGTGGTTGACTTATAGAATGCTCATTGCACTTCAGTTATATCTTTTGAGTATGGCTTTATAGAATGCTTCATGCGCTTCACTTATATCATTTGAAGTTTGGATTGCCTGTTTCTCTTCACATAGAAAACTGTTGTTTGTAGAATGCTCTTTTGCTTCACTTATATTTGTTAGAGCATGATATTTTGTAGAAAGAATTAAACTCTCATGCTTCACTTAGATCTATTTAGAGAGTCAACGGGAATTGGTCAATTGCATGGCTAGTCATAAAACCCTACATAGAACTTATGGATCACTAAATATGATATGTTTGATTCCTTGCAATATTTTTGCGATATAGAGATGGAATATGTGGGAGGTACTAGTAAACGATTGTGGTTAGTAAGAATATTGGTGTTAAGGTTTGTGATTCCCGAAGCATGCACATATAGTCTCTCATTATGCTATGATGTTGGAGCATGATTTATTATTGATTCTCTTATGAGTGGCGGTCGGGGATGAGCGATGGTCTTTTCCAACCAATCTATCCCCCTAGGGGCATGCGTAGTAGTACTTTGCTTCGAGGGCTAATAAACTTTTGCAATAAGTATATGAGTTCTTTATGACTAATGTGAGTACATGGATTATACGCACTCTTACCTTTCCACAATTTGCTAGCCTCTATGGTACCGTGCATTGCCCTTTCTCACCTCGAGAGTCGGTGCAAACTTCGCAGGTGCATCCACTACAAAAAAGACACATCCGTGACATTTTGGGCCGAATGAATTTTTTCTGTCATACTTATGACACTTCTATGACGATAATTGTGACAAAACCCGGTATCATCATAGATATGGTGGGGTCCTACTTCTATGACAAAAAATCATGACAGAAAATGGGCTTTTCATCCTGGGCAGGCCGGAGACGCAGCTCCATGAGACTCTTTGGGCCGTCCATGACGGAGAAAACCATGGTAGAAGCGAGGGCGAGGAAAATATCGGGGATTTCCCGGTTACGGTGGGTGGTCAGGGGCCGAGCGGTGCGCGTTTCTCTCATACGTATGAGCGTGTGTGCGAGGCATTGGGTTCTAACTGAACCCGAGCGAGGCGTTGGGCTCTAACTGAACCCGAGCGATTGCACTGCAGGCTACGCGTTACTGAACCCGAGCGATCGATCGATTCCTTGCTGTTAACTGATACGTCCATTTTGCATCATGCTTTTATATTGATATTTATTGCATTATAGGCTATCATTACACATTATGTCACAATACTTATGCCTATTCTCTCTTATTTTACAAGGTTTACATGAAGAGGGAGAATGCCAGCTCACAGGACGCGCCCCCTGCCTCGTGGGCCCCCTGGTGGCCCTCCGATGCCCATCTTATGCTATATGAGGTCTTTAGTCAAGGAAAAAATCATAAGCAAGCTCACAGGACGAAACTCCGCCGCCACGAGGCGGAACCTTGGCGGAACCAATCTAGGGCTCCAGCAGAACTGTTCTACCGGGGAAACTTCCCTCCGGGAGGAGGAAATCATCACCATCATCATCACCAAAGATGCTCTCATTGGGAGGGGGTCAATCTCCATCAACATCTTCACCAGCACCATCTCATCTCAAACCCTAGTTCGTCTCTTGTATGCAATCTTTGTATCCAAACCTCAGATTGGTACCTGTGGGTTGCTAGTAGTGTTGATTACTCCTTGTAGTTGATTCTAGTTGGTTTACTTGGTGGAAGATCATATGTTCAGATCCATTATGCATATTAATACCCCTCTGATTATGAACATGAATATGCTTTGTGAGTAGTTACATTTATTCCTGAGGACATGGGAGAAGTCTTGCTATTAGTAGTCATGTGAATTTGGTATTCGTTTGATATTTTGATGAGATGTATGTTTTCATCCCTCTAGTTGTGGTGTCATGTGAACATCGACTACATGACACTTCACCATTTTTGGGCCTAGAGGGAGGCATTGGGAAGTAATAAGTAGATGATGGGTTGCTAGAGTGACAGAAGCTTAAACCCTAGTTTATGCGTTGCTTCGTAAGGGGCTGATTTGGATCCATATGTTTCATGCTATGGTTAGGTTTACCTTAATACTTCTGTTGTAGTTGCAGATGCTTGCAATAGGGGTTAATCATAAGTGGGATTCTTGTCCAAGTGAGGACAGTACCCAAGAACCGGTCCACCCACATATCAAATTATCAAAGTACCGAACGCGAATCATATGAACGTGATGAAAACTAGCTTGACGATAATTCCCATGTGTCCTCGGAAGCGGTTTACTTCATATAAGAGTTTTTCCAGGCTTGTCCTTTGCTACAAAAAGGATTTCTGTACCTTATTTACTTCTATTACTTGGTACTCGTTACAAATTACCTTATCACAAAACTATCTGTTACCGATAATTTCAGTGCTGGCAGAGAATACCTTACTGAAAACTGCTTATCATTTCCTTCTGCTCCTCGTTGGGTTCGACCCTCTTACTTATCGAAAAGGCTACGATAGATCCCCTACACTCGTGGGTCATCAATACTCTTTTCTGGCGCCGTTGCCGGGGAGTGAAGGGCCTTTGGTAGGTGAAATTTGGTAAGGAAAAATTCATATAGTGTGCTGAAATTTACTGTCACTTGTTACTATGGAACATAATCCTTTGAGGGGTTTGTTCGGGGTATCTTCACCTCGTCCGGAACCACAATTAGCTACCCCTCAACCTACTTAACCTACTGAAAATTTTTACTTTGAAATTCCTTCGGGTATGATAGAGAAACTGCTAGCTAATCCTTTTGCAGGAGATGGAACATTGCATCCCGATTTACACTTAATCTATGTGGATGAAGTTTGTGGATTATTTAAGCTTGCAGGTATGCCCGAGGATGTTATCAAGAAGAAGGTCTTCCCTTTATCTTTGAATGGAGAGGCATTGACATGGTATAGTCTATGTGATGATATGGGATCATGGGACTATAAGCGATTGAAATTGGAATTTCACCAGAAGTTTTATCCTATGAATCTTGTTCATCGTGATCGTAATTATATATATAATTTTTGGCCTCGCGTAGGAGAAAGCATCGCTGAAGCTTGGGGGAGGCTTAAGTCAATGTTATATTCATGCCCAATCATGAGCTCTCAAGAGAAATGATTATTCAAAAAATTTATGCTCGACTTTCTCTCAGTAATCGCTCCATGCTCGATACTTCTTGTACTGGATCTTTTATGATGAAGACTATTGAATTCAAATGGGATTTATTGCAGAGAATTAAACGCAACTCTGAAGATTGGGACCTCGATGAAGGTAAGGAGTCAGGTATAACACCTAAGTTTGATTGTGTTAAATCTGTTATGAATACCGGTGCTTTCCGTGAATTTAGCACTAAATATGGACTTGACTCTAAGATAGTAGCTTCTTTCTATGAATCCTTTGCTACTCATGTTTATCTCCCTAAGGAGAAGTGGTTTAAATATAATCCTCCCTTTGGATTAAAAGTAGTTGCACCTATTAAAGTTGAAGAAAAGACTATCACTTATGATGATCCTGTTGTTCCTGCTGCTTATGTTGAGAAACCACTTTTCCCTGTTAGAATAAAGGATCATGCTAAAATTTCAACTGTAGTCAACAAAAGTAATATTAGGACACAGAAACCCCCTGAGCAAGTTAAAGTTGAACCTAATATTTCTATGGTTAAAGATCTCTTGGCCGATAATATTGATGGGCATGTTATTTACTTCTGTGATGAGACTGCTAGAATTGCTAGACCTGACACTAAAAATAAACATAGACCTGTTGTAGGCATGCCTGTTATTTCTGTTAAAATAGGAGATCATTGCTATCATGGATTATGTGATATGGGTGCTAGTGAAAGTGCAATACCTCATCCCTTATACAAAGAAATTATGCATGATATTGCACCTTCTAAGATAGAAGATATCGATGTTACCATTAAGCTTGCCAATAGAGATACTATTTCACCAATTGGGATTATTAGAGATGTTGAAGTCTTGTGTGGGTAGGTTAAATATCCTGCTAAATTTCTTGTTCTTGGTTCCCCACAAGATAGCTTTTGTCCCATTATATTTGGTAAACCCTTCTTTAATACTGTTAATGCTAAGATAGACTGCAATAAGGATATTGTTTCTGTTGGTTTAGGGGATATGTCTCATGAGTTTAATTTTGCTAAGTTTCGTAGACAACCCCGTGATGAGGAATTGCCTAGTAAAGATGAAATTACTGGTCTTTCTTCTATTGCCGTGCCTCCTACTGATCCTTTAGAACAATATTTGCTAGACCATGAAAATGATATGTTCATGAACGAAAGAAGGGAAATAGATGAAGTATTCTTTAAACAGGGACCTATTCTGAAGCACAACATGCCTGTTGAAATCCTAGGGGATCCTCCTCCACCCAAGGGTGATCCCGTGTTTGAGCTTAAACTTCTATCTGATACTCTTAAATATGCTTATCTTGATGAAAATAAGATATATCATGTTATTATTAGTGCTAACCTTTCAGAGAAGGAGGAAGAGAAATTATTGAAAACTCTGAAGAAGCACCGTGCTGCTATTGGATATACTCTTGATGATCTTAAGGGCATTAGTCCCACTTTATGTCAACACAAAATAAATTTGGAGAAAGATGCCAAACCAGTTATTGATCACCAACGACGGTTGAATTCTAAGATGAAAGAAGTGGTAAGAAAGGAAATATTAAAGCTCCTTGAGGCAGGTATAATTTATGTCATTGCTGATAGTCAGTGGGTAAGTCCTGTCCATTGTGTCCCTAAGAAGGGAGGTATTACTGTCGTTCCTAATGATAAAGATGAATTGGTTCCACAATGAATTATTACAGGATATAGGATGGTAATTGATTTCCGCAAATTTAAAAAAGCTACTAAAAAGATCATTACCCTTTGCCTTTCATTGATCAAATGCTAGAAAGATTATCCAAACATACACATTTTTGCTTTCTAGATGGTTATTCTGGCTTCTCTCAAATACCTGTGTCAGCTGATGATCAAGCAAAGACCACTTTTACTTGCCCTTTCGGTACTTTTGCTTATAGACGTATGCCTTTTGGTTTATGTAATGCACCTAATACCTTTCAAAGATGCATGATGGCTATATTCTCTAACTTTTGTGAAAAGATTTGTGAGGTTTTCATGGATGATTTCTTTGTCTATGGATCCTCTTTTGATGATTTCTTGAGCAACCTTGATCGAGTTTTGCAGAGATGTCAAGAAACTAATCTTGTCTTGAACTGGGAGAAGTGCCATTTTATGGTTAATCAAGGTATTGTCTTGGGGCATAAAATTTCTGAGAGAGGTATTGAAGTTGATAAAGCTAAGGTTGACGCTATTGAAAAGATGTCGTGTCCCAAGGACATCAAAGGTATAAGAAGTTTCCTTGGTCATGCCGGTTTTTATAGGAGGTTCATTAAGGACTTCTCAAAAATTTCTCAGCCTCTGACTAACCTATTACAAAAAGATATTCCTTTTGTCTTTGATGATGATTGTGTAGAAGCATTTGAAATACTTAAGAAAGCTTTGATTTCTGCACCTATTGTTCAGCCACCTGATTGGAATTTACCCTTTGAAATTATGTGCGATGCTAGTGATTATGCTGTAGGGGTTGTTCTAGGACAAAGAGTTGATAAGAAATTAAATGTTATCCAATATGCTAGTCAAACCCTAGAAAGTGCCCAAAGAAATTATGCTACTACTGAAAAAGTATTTTTAGCAGTTGTATTTGCTTGTGATAAGTTCAGACCTTATATTGTTGATTCTAAAGTAACTATTCACACTGATCATGCTGCTATTAAATATCTTGTGGAAAAGAAAGATGCTAAACCTAGACTTATTAGATGGGTTCTCCTAGTACAAGAATTTGATTTGCATATTATTGATAGAAAGGGAGCTGAGAACCCCGTTGCAGACAACTTGTCTAGGTTAGAGAATGTTCTTGATGACCCACTACCTATTGATGATAGCTTTCCTGATGAACAATTAAATGTCATAAATGCTTCTTGTACTGCTCCATGGTATGCGGATTATGCTAATTACATTGTTGCTAAATTTATACCACCTAGTTTCACATACCAGCAAAAGAAAAACTTCTTCTATGATTTGAGACATTACTTCTGGGATGACCCACATCTTTATAAAGAAGGAGTAGATGGTGTTATTAGAGGTTGTGTACCTGAGCATGAATAGGAACATATCCTACGGAAGTGTCATTCCGAAGCTTATGGAGGACACCATGCTGGAGATAGAACTGCACATAAGGTATTACAATCTGGTTTTTATTGGCCTACTCTCTTCAAGGATGCCCGTAAGTTTGTCTTATCTTGTGATGAATGTCAAAGAATTGGTAATATTAGTAGACGTCTAGAAATTCCTATGAATTATTCACTTGTTATTGAACCATTTGATGTTTGGGGCTTTGATTATATGGGATCTTTTCCTTCCTCTAATGGGTATACACATATTTTAGTTGTTGTTGATTACATTACTAAGTGGGTAGAAGCTATTCCAACTAGTAGTGTTGATCATAACACCTCTATTAAGATGCTTAAAGAAGTTATTTTTCCAAGGTTTGGAGTCCCTAGATATTTAATGACTGATGGTGGTTCACATTTTATTCATGGTGCCTTTCGTAAAATGCTTGCTAAGTATGATGTCAATCATAGAATTGCATCTCCTTATCATCCACAGTCTAGTGGTAAAGTAGAATTGAGTTCAGAGAGCTCAAATTAATTTTGCAAAAGACTATTAATAGATCTAGAAAGAATTGGTCCAAGAAACTTAATGATGCATTATGGGCCTATAGAATTGCATATAAAAATCCTATGGGTATGTCTCCGTATAAAATGGTTTATGGTAAAGCATGTCACTTAACTCTTGAATTAGAACATAAGGCATATTTGGCTATTAAAGAGCTCAACTATGACTTTAAACTTGCCGGTGAGAAGAGGCTTTTTGACATTAGCTCACTTGATGAATGGAGAACCCAAGCCTATGAAAATGCCAAGCTATTTAAAGAACAAGTTAAAAGATGGCTTGACAAAAGGATACAAAAGCGTGAGTTTAATGTAGGTGATTATGTATTGCTATACAACTCTCATTTAAGATTTTTTGCAGGTAAACTTCTCTCTAAATGGGAAGGTCCTTACGTTATCGAGGAGGTCTATCATTCCGGTGCCATAAAAATCAACAACTTCGAAGGCACATATCCGAGGGTGGTGAACGGTCAAAGAATAAAACATTATATCTCAGGTAATCCCATAAATGTTGAAACTAATATTATTGAAACCGTAACCCCGGAGGAATACATAAGAGACACTTTCCAGAATGTTTCAGACTACGAAAAGGAATAGGTACGTGGTATGGTAAGTAAACCGACTCCAAAACAGTTCTAATGGCAATTTTTCTCCGTTTTGGAATATTTTAGAAAATAGGAAAATAAGAAGCAGACCGGAAAGGACACGAGGCTTCCACAAGGGTGGAGGGCGCGCCCCCTGCCTCGTGGGCACCTCGTGTGCTCTACAGACTCCGTTTTCTTGCACGATACTCCTTTTGGTTGGTACAAATTCATTATATAATCTCCCGAAGGTTTTGACCACCGTATCACGCAAATATCTCATGTCTTTGTTTCGAGCTATTTTTCTGACAGATCTAGATCGCCATGGCGTCTTCAAGTGCCCCCAAGGACAAGTTCTTTGAGAAGGTCATCAACCCCTACCTCACGGAAGTGCTGCAACACCCTCAAACCATTGAGATGCGTGAGGCGTTGTTGCACATCCGCGATGTGGAGGGACCGAGGAGAACCGGAAGCGTGGAGACAAGGCTCGAGGCAATGGAGCAACAAGTTTTCAAGTGTCAGGAGATGGTGGAGCGTGGACTCGACTCCAATCACATAATGATCACGGAGTTCACCAACAACCACAAGCTGGACGTCAAGGACATCGGGGAGGCCATCTTC
This sequence comes from Triticum dicoccoides, assembly GCF_002162155.2. Lineage (NCBI taxonomy): Eukaryota > Viridiplantae > Streptophyta > Magnoliopsida > Poales > Poaceae > Triticum > Triticum dicoccoides. The sequence goes on along the minus strand of NC_041382.1, from coordinate 500,026,274 downwards.
AAGCTTCATGAGAAAATCAAGCACCTCCAAGTCGAGATCTATGACCTGCAAAATCAAAACTGTGAATATGAATATAGATTCAAGAGGATGAGTTTGGCTGTAGATTTAAGGATCCTGGAGACTCGATCATCCTTCTATGATGGTGAGCCTATGCCTTGGAAGAGGGACGACAAGCCTACATCATCAACAACTCCTTCGTCACCACCTCCGAGGAAGGAAACATAAACACATGGGTATGGGCACTCCCCTTGGCAACTGCCAAGCTTGGGGGAGTGCCCCAGTATCGTATCACCATCACAACTTTTATCTTTACCGTTTTCCCTAGTTCGATCCTTTTGATAATATCTTGACCTAGTAGAATAAAGTTTTAGTATGATCTAGTTGTGAGTTTTGCTTTATGATCTTCTTATGTAATCGAGTCTGTGATCTATATATAATAAAGATTAGTGTTTATTCAAGGGCTTGATTATTTTTCTACGATCTTGAGGGAATAAAATTTAAGAGAAGAAATAAAAAGAAATAAAGAGATTATATGGATCTTATGGACAATAATGAGCTCACATATAAAGAGTATGATGAATAAAAGTTGTTGAGAGTTGACAAACATAGTTTTGGTCATCGTTGCAAATAATAGGAAGTAATAAAGAAAGAGAGGTTCACTTATAAATATACTATCTTGGACTTATTTTAGGATTGTGAGTACTCATTATAGTATGACATGCTAAAGAGTTGACGTTGGACAAGGAAGACAACGTAATGGGTTATGTTTTCTTACATCTGAGATAAATTATATTGTCATGGATCATCCAACATGTTGAGCTTGCCTTTCCCTCCCATGCTAACCAATTTCTTTGCACCAAGTAGAGATACTACTTGTTCTTCCAATTATCCTTAAACACAGTTTTGCCATGAGAGTCCACTATACCTACCTATGGATTGAGTAAGACCCTTCAAGTAAGTTGTCATCGGTGCAAGCAATAAAAATTGCTCTCTAAATATGTATGACTTATTAATGCAGAGAAAATAAGCTTTATACGATCTTGTGATGTGGAAGAAATAAAAGTGACAGACTGCATAATAAAGGTCCATATCACAAGTGGCAATATAAAGTGACATTCTTTTGCATTAAGATTTCATGCATCCAACCATAAAAGCGCATGACAACCTCTGCTTCCCTCTACGAAGGGCCTATATTTTACTTTTATCTTCTACCTTACATAAGAGTCATGGTGATCTTCATCTTTCCTTTTTACATTTTATCCTTTGGCAAGCACAATGTGTTGGAAAGATCCTTATATATATATAGCTAATTGGATGTGAGTTTTCATGAACTATTATTGTTGACATTACCTTTGAGGTAAAACATTGGGAGGCAAAACTATAAGCCCCTATGTTTCTCTGTGTCTGATTAAACTTCATACCCATAAATATTATGTGAGTGTTAGCAATTGTGAAAGACTAAAAGATGGTTGAGTATGTGGACTTGCTGAAATGCTCTTATATTGGCCCTTTCCTATGTTATGATAAATTGCAATTGCCTCAATGACTGAGATTAGAGTTTGTTGGTTCTCAATAAAGTTTACGATTCATACTCGAAATTGTGATTGAATTGTTACTTTAGGATAAGAGATCATATGACTATATGTATATATATATACAGCCGGTCTATTCTGATAACACACTGCATGCTCAATGGAAGCGAACTGCATCTTTTTTATGTTGCGCACTGCAATGCTACACGGTAGAACTGCTTCATTTTCTGGTGGTCCGCCCGCGTATTCTGTGTGGAATCGGGTGTTGCGGGATGAATTGATTTGTTTATGGATGTCAGTTGACCTTTATTATTTGTAATTTACAGGAAAAACGACTAAAATCTTGGTAAATCGACGGATTTGGCGGACGGGCTTTCTCTGTTCGTCCATGTTTGCTTCAGATGCGATTTTTTTGTGCTCGCATGTTGTTTTTTAGTAGGAATTGTTTGATTGTGTTCGTTTTAATCGGTCCGTTTACTCTATAATTTGTTAATTTTTAGGAGTTTGTTTCCAATTCCTGTTATTTTGATTCTGCGGGCGGGAGAGCTTCGTCCGCTCCTCTGTTCTTGACGATTTTTTGGATTTTTGCGCGTCCATGCATGTTTGAATATTGTAATTAGTGTTGCTATAGGTTTGAATTCATTGTATTGCGGTTATAATTGTAATTTTGTAATTGCAATTTTTAAACGAGAGCTGATGTTGTTCATCCAGTTGCTGTGTCTTCCATGTAATTTTTGGCGGGAGTATTTTTTCGTTTGTTTAGTGGTTGGACAATTTCTAGGCATACGTTGTTTCTGGAGTATTTTTCGATAGTCTACCTCATGTCTGCAATTCTACTGTTTTTAATTTTATTTGTTGTAGTTGTGGCATACGTTGTTGTGCACTGCATTTTCGTTAGTAGTGTACTTCGTTGTAGCTACTTTACAGTTGTTATTGCAGTTTATGAGATTTCTGTTTTCGTAAACTGAATTCTGTGTTCTATAGGACTTCATAATATGCACTTCCGTACTGCATTAGTAGTGTGGTTAATGTTTCTACTGTGGTGTTAGAATGGATGGTCCATTTTATGCTTGTGTTAGTTGAACAGTTATTATAAGAATTATTTTTGAAGTGCATACTATGAGAATTGTTTTTGAACATCGTATGTTAACTGCAAAGTTTCGACCATTTGCATTTCCTTGTTTCTGTTCAGAGGACTGCTTTTTTTATTATTAGGACCACACTATGTGCTTGAGAGAACTGCATTACTACCAACAACAACTTTAAAATAGGCATCGTTCAAAGTGTCTGATGGACATAATTTTAAAAGCATACAACATAATCAAAGCACTAGAAATATTGTTTGCTTCATACTAGATAGCCTAGAGTGCAAATATTGTAAACTTGAGGGAGTCTTCTCCTTTGTAGAAAAACACCATGGCCACTTCTCCGATGTCAAAGCCATTCTGGGAGACAAAATCTTTCCAACCAGTAGTTATGTTGATGCAGTCTTCAGAGTCGATGTGGTAGTCAGCTTGCATGTCTGCATATCCATTCTTGTGTTGTGTCTCCAAAGTAACCTTCCCTGAACTCGGAGCATGCAATTTTATTGTGGATGGCAGTTTCTTCATATTTGAATGGGTGTTAAAAGAATTTTATAAGTAAACAGCGAATGTTTTTCTTTTGTACTTAGGATGATGTGTTTATGTTGACTTAAATAGTTACACATATATGAGTTCTATTTTCTAATGTAGTTGCAATGTATGAAGAAACTTATATATGGAATTGACCTCTAGTTTTACTAGGATATATATTATACTGCAACATGCTTGTACTGCAAGGTCAGTTACAGTGTACTTCTCCAGCATGTCAACAGAACTGCATCGCTGATCTACTGACCCCTTTTTTTTGTCGATACCTGGTGTGGTACTGAAGGAAAATAGGTGGAAGCATCTATTGTTAATAGCTAACAAATCTGAACAACAATACAAATTATGTTTTGTATTTTTGTTGATACTACTGAACAAATTGATTGAACTATATATTCAGATGTGGATTTGCAGGCTAGATTATGTCCAGGATTGTGAGGGGAAAAACATACCCAACTTTCCTGCAGATCTGCGGTTGTGAGGCGATGAAGAAATGGCGGCCGAAACCCCCTGTTGGGTATCATCAGGCATCCGAGCATGCTGCGCCACTCGGTGTTGGTGAGCTCCAGACCATCTGCGTACACGCATGTGTCCGCTACGCACTACAAGAAATATGTCAACTTGTGACCACCACTATTGGTCACTGAATGGTCACAAATTTCCATTTGTGACCTTTTTGTGACCAAAAACATAAGGTCAAAAGCTGGCCGTCATAAACTGACATTAGCGACCTTTCTTCTGGAATGGTCGTAAACGTTTACGACCAAAATACGTCTATTGTGGCGTTTTGGTCACTAGCAACCTCCCCAGGCCACGTAGGCATCCAGCGTGGCAATCTGATGTGGCACAAGATTCAGCCCGGTCCGATTAGGTGTTTTACATGGGCCGAGCCCAATAATTCAACCTATTTGTGTTTTTTCTATCATTTTTTGGTCAGATTCATGGGCCAAGCCCTACAATTCAGCCTTTTTATTTTCTGGGCTTAGGCCATTTTGCATTCCGTTTCATTCAGCCTTTTATTTTTATTTTTCATAAATGCACAATATTCCAGTCCACTATTGTTTGGGCCATAGCCTTTTTAGAGCACAAATATTATTCGATCCAATAGACGAACATTCAGCCTTTTTCATTCACAGATTTCAATTTTACACATTTCAACAGCAAACAATCAATAATTCTCACAATTAAATGATCAAATCCAAAAATCACTCTATGAAACTCAGAAAAGCACATCTGCATGATCCATCAAGTGTACATACAATCATAAACAAATACAGAGGCACCAAAACTATTGTGCACATCTCCAAGCTTCTTCTAATCTTCGGTCACAGCAGCAGCCACCTCGGTTGCTTGCCTCGCGCTGGCGAAACTTGACATGAAAATATATTATGAACAGACCATTCAAGAAAATGACATTTATTTAGAATGATAACACAAATTGAGCTAGCTAGTACCATGCTTTTTGTTCCCCAACTAGTTAAAATGAGATACCCACTCATACAAGAAAACAGATACACAGTGCAAGAGATACCAATACAGATACACAAGTTGAGATGTAGCAGGCAGATTCATCAAGTATATATCATGATGTGTATTCATCATATAGCTGTACCATTGCAAAACAAGAGATACCAAAACAATGGAAGAGCAACAATTAATAACGTACTAGATTAGTCGGTAGGCTAATTTAATTGAGTGCAGCAACTTGGTTGATGTTCAAGTTGCTGTTGTTGTTTTAGCAGTAGTAGCATACTCAAAATCTAGCAAGTATTAGTACTCTAATGTGCTAGTGCTAGTATTAAAAAACTATGAATTTGACTAGAGCAAGGAAATGAAAACAAAGACAAAAATTCTTTCTTGCAAATGACCCAAAGGAAAAAACTGATGAAGCAGCAAGACCATGACCACCACCAGGTGCATAGCTGCTCTACCTAATGGGCCATTAGCAGAAAGCAAGCCGTTTAACAAGCTAACAAACATCAACCATTATGAAATTACAATAGCAGAAGCCCGTGTAGGGAGATTAGCAGCAAGTGAGTGAGCAGAGGGAGAGGGAGGTGCTACCTGCTGGGAGCGGTGCATGGTCGCGGCCGGGCTGGACTCATCGAGCTCAGAGAGGGCAACTTGGTTGCCTTGGAAGCATAGGAGCAGACCCCTTGTTGCGGGACAGGGCCGGTGCCTAGGTTCGTCCCTCCTCCTCAAGCAAGACAAGGCCATGTTCCTGGCCAAACCTCCTGTTCATCCAACAGCGGCAGTTCAACACCACAGCAAAGTACAAAGCAAAATAAATAAAGGAGGAGAATGATGTGCAATGCTGCCCCAGAAGCAAGACATCGGTCAAAAGAAAATAAGGAGCCTAAGAATACCCTTCAGAACATATCAGACATCAGAAAAATAAATCACAAGGAAAACACGCAATAAAAATGAGCACAGGCTGCAGAGCACTATCATATTGGAAGAATACCCTTCAGAACATATTGCACAAGCTGTCTGCAACCAAAACAATTGTTGCAGGATTATAACTTACTAATAAATCAACAACAAAAACTAATGATGATAAATCTACTCTGCTCTACTGTCTGTTCTTACAAGAACAGCTACATGCACCTGTGGCCAAAGGAAATACTCAGTTTGTTGGGCTAGTTTGATTAGTACTGCTTTGCATGTGTACAAAGCACCAAAGCACTGAGTGGTTAGCCGGGACCAGATGGTGAATTGATCCCAAAGCACCAAAGATTACAATATGATGCAATTGGTTATTCAAAATTTTGACTTGCATACAACATCACTACTCTGTTACTGCTATCAACTCATAATTTACTCCCTGGACCTAACCAGTACAACACTATTTTGAGAATATAAAAATATTGGTTATCATAATAAAATACTATTTATTTCCTTCACTGTTCGGCACAATTATCTTACAATATAATATCAATCGTTGAACACTTTCTCACAGGGTCATGCCTACATTCTGTATTTGGGCATCACTACTAGCATAGACTGAAAGACATGCCAGGCTATCATCAATTCTAACTTCACATATGCATAAGAATCGCTAGAGCAAGCAAACCAGAAAAGCACAGAGCATATATCGTTCCCCATTTCACGGAGAATCTCCTCTTGCACCTAGGTGGTCACCGCCACAGCCTCCTATTACACAGCAACCAGGTACCCGGCATGCACATGTGAGTTGGCAACCAGGTGATATCATAACGAGATGCATCAATCATGTCGAGCTCTCGCTGTGGCACAAATCAAATGACACAAAGTAGCAGTCGAATATGTGAGGTACCCAAACCAGCGATTGCACTTAAAAACAGAGACAAACGATGCAACTACTAAGAAACCGTGAACTCTGCCACATCAGCATAATGATCAGAGCAAGCTCTCTAAACGACCCAACCAGTAGCAACATGTAGGATTCTAAAAATTCGCACAGAGGGCAGGATCGAAGCGCGAGCGGTGTCGACACTGTTGTGCACGGGCCTCATCTCGCTCCCACGCTCCATCGGCTCACGCACGCTACAAGGGAAAGGAAGAGCAGCGAAGATTCGCATCAGAGACCAGAGCAAAATCAGAAGCAAGAGCAAAGTAATAACAATCCAGGGAAGGCACAGGGCTCCTAACTGCCGAAGCAGACAACCCCGGAGCCCGGATCGGGCAGATCTCCGAGGCACAACTCTGCGGCAAAGACCGCGTCACGGGCGGGGGCGACGTGGTTGGCAGCGGATCAGGGCTTCACCGTCGACATCTGGCCGGAACCCTAAGCAGCCGCCCGCGTCGTCGCATGTGTGCGGTGGAGTGCTGGTGCACCGACTCCAGCAGCACCACCTTGAACGCCTCAGACGACATCTGCGGGAATGAAAATCGAACACCAAAGGAGCGCATGACATCGTCAGAACCTCGTCTCGAGAAGGAGAAATGCACGGGCTCAACGCAGGGCACGACGGGAGAGGAAAATACCTTGGGGTTGGGGACGGCGCGGCCTCGCAGGTCCCCGCGCGGAGGCGCTGCAGCAGTGGATCCCCGCCGTCGCCGGGTGGCCGGACGCCACGACGGGACTCACCATGGCTTCATTGGGGCCGAATCTGGAGCGCAGGGAGGGCGGGGAACGAGCCACCGGAGACCCGTGGCTGGCGTGAAGCACGCACTTGCGCGCCGGCAAGAAAGCCGACCGCGACGCCATGGCCATGCCTGGACTGGTGGATCTGGGGGGTGAAGGCTAGGGGAGAGGGTCCGTGGTAGAGATAAGGTCGGCGGTGGTGGGGGGGTGGCGGCGGTGGGAATCACGGGAGGGGGCTCGCTCTCTCTCGATCTGGACTGGATCGGGATCAGTTCGGTGGGTGGGATCAGGAGGGGAGGGGAGGGGAGAGGGGATCATGCGCCGCGAAAGGAGGCCGGGGATGGGGAGGAAAGGAGGCCGGGGATGGGGAGGAAAGGAGGAGGTGGCGGCACCGATGAGACGAGGATGAGGATACAGGCGGCGGCGACGGCGGGGGGAAAGTGAGCGGGAGCGGCAGTGGCGATGGGGATAAGTCAGCTAGGGTTTTCGTGGGTGGATGAGGGGGGTGTGGGCTGCCGTTGGATCCGGGCGCATCCGAGGGTGCTAATCCATTATCCGCGTGAGATGGTTTTGGACCAATTAAAACGCGGTACCCCTTTGATGATTTTAAGACCATTTAAATTGGTCATAATCGATTGAAAATAAGATGTTAAAACATGTCTGCTATTTGACGGCCTAGAAAATTTATAAAAACAAATAGAAATCAAAAAACTTTGCATTGTGTCACCAAGTGTGACCTACTTTTCAGTAAGAATAGCATACTTTGAGTAATGCAAATATCATAAAAAAGTGTTCTCAGAAATAAGTTTTTTTGTAAGAGAATTATTTTTTGAGTGCCCAAAATAATTTTTTATGAAGAACCTAGCAAATATTTGTTGCAAATTTGGGCCACATCAATTTTATAAAATCTTAGGTCATATTTAATGTTCAGTTGACCAAATGTTGCCTAAGGAAGTTTTCATTTTCTTTGGATGAAAAATTCGTTTTCCATTTTTTTGAGTGCCCAAAATGAGTTTTTTTGTGAAGGACCTACCATATATTTGTTGCAAAATTGTACCTAATCAATTTTCTAAAATACGAAGACATATTTAATGCACAATTGACTAAATGGTTGGGTGTAAAAGGTTTTGATCCACCTCTCGTAAAAAAGACAAATTTCCACCGATTAAGCTGGAAGCGGGTCAAATTTGAACTGTAGCTGCCTCGTAGTTTGCTCTTTATTTTTTTCCAAAAATCATTTCTAGGTACATAAGTATCTATTTAATCAAAGAAACACCAAAAAAATTCTAAGATTCAAGCACTAGCTAGGAACGGTCAAGCCCGCCGTTTTGACCGCATTTTGAAACGGGCATAAAAAATTCAAAAAAAAAATCAAAAAATTGATTAGTACCTAGAAATATTGTGCACAAGGGTGCATCTTGGAATTCTAAACAATGTTGCCTAAGGGTGTTTTCATTTTCTTTGCACGGAAAATACATTTTCCATTTTCCGAGTGCCCGAAATGAGTTTTTTTTTGTGAAGGACCTACCATATATTTGTTGCAAAATTGGACCAAATCAATTTTCTAAAATACTAGGACATATTTAATGCACAATTAACCAAATGGTTGGGTGTAAAAAGTTTTGATCCACCTCTCATGAAAAGGACAAATTTCCACCGATTCAGCTGGAAGCGGGTCAAATTTGAACTGTAGCTGCCTCGTAGTTTGCTCTTTATTAAAAAAAATCATTTCTAGGTACATAAGTATCTATTTAATCAGAGAAACACCAAAAAAATTCCAAGATTCAACCACTAGCTTGGAACGGTCGTTCCCGCCGTTTTGTCCGCATTTTGAAACGGGCATAAAAATTCAAAAAAATCAAAAAATTGGGAAACCTTCGCATTGTATCATTATATGTGGTCAAGTTCCCAGGAAAAATAACAAACTTGTAATACGACAATTATTTTAAAAAAGTGTTCTCAGAAACGAGCTATCACGTGTGGAGATCAATGGCTTTCAAGCCAAATGATCAAACTTATGGCCACATTCATGGCATAGTTTGTTCAGATGATCTCATATTGTTCACAAGGGTGCATATTGGAATGGCAAACAATGTTGCCTAAGGAAGTTTCCATTTTCTTTGGACGAAAAAACCATTTTCCATTTTTCGAGTGCCCAAAAGGAGTTTTTTTTGTGAAGGACCTCCCAAATAATTGTTGCAAAATTGCACCAAATCAATTTTATAAAATATTAGGACATATTTAATGCACAATTGACCAAATGTTTGGGTGTCAAAAGTTTTGATCCACCTCTCGTGAAAAAGACAAATTCCTGCCGATTTAGGAGGAAGCGGGTCAAATTTGAACTGTAGCTACCTCGTAGTTTGCTCTTTATTTTTTCCAAAAATCATTTCTAGGTACATAAGTATCTATTTAATCAGAGAAACACCAAAAAAAATTCAAGATTCAACCACTAGCTAGCAACGGTCATTCTCGCCGTTTTGACCGCATTTTGAAACGGGCATAAAAAGTTCAAAAAAAAATCAAAAAATTGGGAAACCTTCGCATTGTGTCATTATATATGGCCAAGTTCCCAGGAAAAATAACAAACTTGTAATACGGCAATTCTTTTAAAAAAGTGTTCTCAGAAATGAGCTATCATGCGCGAAGATTCATGGCTTTCAAGCCAAATGGTCAATCTTATGGCCACATTCATGGCATAGTTTGTTCAAATGATCTCATATTGTGCACAAGGGTGCATATTGGAATGACAAACAATGTTGCCTAAGGAAGTTTCCATTTTCTTTGGACGAAAAAACCATTTTCCATTTTTCGAGTGCCCAAAAGGAGGTTTTTTTGTGAAGGACCTCCCAAATAATTGTTGCAAAATTGCACCAAATCAATTTTATAAAATATTAGGACATATTTAATGCACAATTGACCAAATGTTTGGGTGTCAAAAGTTTTGATCCACCTCTCGTGAAAAAGACAAATTCCTGCCGATTTAGTACGAAGCGGGTCAAATTTGAATTGTAGCTACCTCGTAGTTTGCTCTTTATTTTTCCAAAAAATCATTTCTAGGTACATAAGTATCTATTTAATCAGAGAAACACCAAAAAATTCAAGATTCAACCACTAGCTAGGAACGGTCATTCCCGCCGTTTTGACCGCATTTTGAAACGGGCATAAAAAGTTCAAAAAAAATAAAAAAATTGGGAAACCTTTGCATTGTGTCATTATATATGGCCAAGTTCCCAGGAAAAACAATAAACTTGTAATACGGCAATTCTTTTAAAAAAGTGTTCTCAGAAATGAGCTATCATGCGTGAAGATTCATGGCTTTCAAGCCAAATGATCAATCTTATGGCCACATTCATGGCATAGTTTGTTCAAATGATCTCATATTGTGCACAAGGGTGCATCTTGGAATTCCAAACAATGTTGCCTAAGGAAGTTTTCATTTTCTTTGCACAAAAAAATCATTTTCCATTTTTCTGAGTGCCCAAAATGAGTTTTTTTGTGAAGGACCTACCATATATTTGTTGCAAAATTGGACCTAATCAATTTTATAAAATACTAGGCCATATATGATGCACAATTGACAAAATGGTTGGGTGTCAAAAGTTTTGATCCACCTCTGGTGAAAAAGACAAATTCCCGCCGATTCAGCAAGAAGCGGGTCAAATTTGAACTGCAGCTGCCTCATAGTTTGCTATTTATTTTGTCCAAAAATCATTTATAGTTACATAAGTACCTATTTAATCATAAATACATGGTTTGGTGGCGATACGTCGAGGTTTGGGGGGTGGCCGAGGCCCCCAACTCTAGAGCATGTAAACTCGCATGCCCGCCATGTGGTCACCGCATGACCGTGGCGTTGTCATGTGTTCTGGGCAGCCTAGGCATGTCTAGTGGGTTGGGCACTCCCCTGGTAGGTGATAGGAAGAAAATCACAACATAAGATTCTCACGAGGAGACCGATCAATGCTCAAACATGAATAAGCAGCCAAGTGTTTGATTAGCGGTACGGGAAATGCACATGGCCAATGGGTGTAAGTTTTGGCTGAGAATGATCATCTACTAAGGAGAATGTATTCACAAATTTTTAGCTCAAAAGGAGGATCCTAGGTGGTACTTGCTTTGCAAAGTACCACACTGGACAAAAATATGAATGTTGAAGCTGGGCTCAAAATAATGAATGGATTGAGCTAAAATTTAGTGGAGGGTGGTTATTTGGGCATAGGAAAGCATTATAGAAAATTGATACCATTTGGACATGCCAAAGTAGTACTTCCTTCACAATGCTCTTCTATTGACAAAAACTTGGGAAAACTAGTGAGAGAGATTGGATGAATTAAATGAGCTAAAAATTGGTGTACGGAAGTTACATAGGTATGGTCATGCGCTGGTAAATTTTCAGATCATTTGGGTAAGCCTAGCTAGTACTTACTTCACAAAGCTTCTCTCGAGGTAGAAACTTTGGAAATTTCCTGAGAAAGATTTACTAGGAAAATTGAGCTGAATATTATCATGTGGCAATGATTTGGGTATGGAAGCGTGCCCGAAAAGTTTGAGAGTAATAGGAGGGGTCTATATAACACTTGCTTTGCAACGTGCCAATCTGGCCATAAAATATAAATTGAACTTGGGCTCACATAGATGATTTGACTGAGCTGCAATTTGGAGGAGGGTGATAATTTGGGCATATGAAGGAACTGTATAAATTTCATGTCATTTTGAGATATAAAAAAGGTACTTCCTTCACAATGCTTCTAGGTGGACAAAAACTTTGGAAATTTGCCGAGGAAGATTTGCTAGGCAAATGGAGCTGAATTTTGTCATGCGGTAATGATTTGGATATAAAAGAGTGCCCAAAAATTCCTAGGGCAATCAAGAATATATAAATAGCACTTCCTTCATAAAGTGTTATTGTGAACAGAATAGGAAAATGAATATTGTTGAATTAGTTTTGAACTAGGCAATGAAGGACTTTTACATATTTGATGAAGATATGACCCAAAGAATTTATGAGCTTTTTTTGGGAATTTTGGGAATGACAGAAATATAGGTTGCTTCACAACCTAGGGCAAAAACTGCCACATGGACATGACACATAGGCAAAACTGATGAGGTGGCGCCTAGTCATAGCAACCCACCACAATTTACAAGGTTATGACCATCTATATTGGTCATGATCACCTAGAAATAAGGCATCGGACTAGTGTTGTCTTCTTTATGACCATTTCGTGTAAGGAAATTACGACGTTTCTAACCAAAATGATTTAGGGTTTGGAGCCCCCCGAACAGCTTTTGACCAATTGGTATAAAATGGTCATAGATTTATGACCAATTCTTCCAGGGTCACTGACAGAAGGTCATAAGTTGACATATTTCTTGTAGTGACGGGCGCCATCCTTGCCAAACACCCGCACTTACAGTCCATGGCTTGTTCAGTGGAATCCCAGCGAAGAGCTGGGGATGGGATGAACCCTAGATCTACGATTTGAAGAAAAAAGAGTAACGGGGGAGGAGTTGTGTTAGTCTGGAGCACGAATGGATACGTTTTTATGCAACCAATTGAGCAATGGAAGTAATAAATGTTTGTGGTTGGTGTTAGGTGGTGGATTGGTTCTGATTCAGTGTCATCGAATGCATTTGAGTAGCAAAAAGGACTGCTTACGTAAAAATAGCGAACTGCATTTGTCATATATCAAGAGAAACTGCGGAACGTTTAGTTGGGCCTGCGTTTTATGTATGGTATGTGGGTTTTTTTTTAAAAATAGTTGCCTTTCTTTTGTGTGTTGGGCCTGTGTTCGTGGAGTGAAGCGCATTGGGCCCAAGACGGCCTGTGAGCATGGCTGGTTTCTGGTGCGTTGTGTGCAGCCTAATGTTTAGTCCCACCTCGCCCGCGGAAGGCGCGCCCGACGTGTTTATAAGAGCTGACGAGGCCGCTGTACGAACTCCCCTAGTTACTTATTTGAGCGCTTATACACAGCGCTCGCTGCTCTATGCTCTCTGACCTGTGGGCTCTTGTGTACCCGGCCCTACGCATCGTGGCTCAGAACGACTCGCCTCCATTGGTGCAGACCTACTACGAGACTGGCTGGGGCCGACTGCACCTGGGTGGTCAATTTTTTTTCTATTTTGCTTTTTTTTCAATGTGAGGGCGCGCACTGCTTATGAAACCGTCCTTGCACTGCATTGATCAGTGTTCTGTATTGCATGTGCAAGCATTCCTTACTACATGTACATTTTCTCATTTTTTTGTTTTCTTGTTTTTGCTCTTTTGTAGTCTTTTTTCCAGTGTAGGGGAGTGCATTGCTTAGTAAACATATCTGTGCTTCATTGATTATGTTCTTGTAGTGCACGTTCATATTTTTCCGCACTACATTTTTTTCAATGTAGAGGCATCCACTGCTTTGTAAACCACGTGTGCATTGCACTGATCAGCGTTCTGCACTGATCAGCGTTCTACACTGCATGTGCACGCCTCTACATTGGAGTATAGTGTGCACGCCTTTACATGCACAGTTCTCATTTTTTTGTTTTTGTGTTTTTGCTCTTATGTTATTTTTTTCCAATGTGGGGGAGTGCACTGCTTAGTAAATCATTCTTGTACTGCATAGATTTCGTTTGTGTGCTGCACGTTCATATTTTTTCGGCACTACATATGCAGATTGCATTTTTCTTTTTGTGTTTTTTCTCTTATCTATTTGTTTTTCCAAATTTAGGTGCGTGCACTGCTTTTTTGTTTATGTGTAAACTTCATTTTGACAAAGTCTGTACCGCATTGACACACAACTTGCATTGCATGCGTCCTTTTTTGCACACTGCTCGAATCTAATGATACATGAGCAAACAACAGAAAACAAATTGTAACAGGCATTCTGTACGATAAGTTCATCATTAGCGAACTAATTTCAACAGAAAGCAATCTAACATAATCAAAGTTCACATCATTACAAGTGATTCTGCATGGGAAGTAAACTAAGTTCAGCAAAAGCAAATGATCACAAGCAAACTAACGATACATTAGCAAACAACATAAAGCAAATTTGATGATATTCTAAAACGATGATGGCCTTGGTGGATCTTTGGCCGGCACCATCTTCTTCTTCATCAGTCAGCGCATGCAGCGTCTCCCCATCCCCAGCTGGTCCTGGCGCGCTTCTTGGGTGGCTGCTCCTTCTCCAGCTTTGCACGGGGAAGCCCGTCCTGAGTAAGGGTGATGCGGTTCCATATCTCGTACACTGTGTAGGCGTCCTTTGTAGCGTACTCGATGTGCCTCCTGGACAGAGGCAGGGTGGCCCAGCGCTTGTGCTCGTCGTCGGTGATCTTCTTCTTCATGTTGTTGTAGTAGTCGTCGATGAGCATGCCGGAGACGTCTCCAAGGGAGTCCAACTCCTTGATTGCCTCGGGCACCCTCCACTCCTTCTGGATGTCGACGAAGTTGGTGACCTCCAGATTGACGCGATCCAGCCTTTTTTTGTCGCCGTCGATGGAGAAGCCTGCAAAGGTGTACCTGGGGTCGGCGAGGAAGTTGTCGAAGACGGTGCACCTTTCAGCGGCGCTCAGTTGGAAGAGCAACACCGGGTGTTTCTTGCCGATGGAGAGTTGGTAGAGTGCGGGTTTCTGCGTCGCTTCAGGCTCGTTGTTGTACTCGAGATCAATGCCGACGAAATTGTGGCACTGGAGGCTGAGGTGGCACTCGTACTGCGTGAGGGTGATCGCCACCTGCTTCTCGTCGTTGGTGTGGATGACGTGCAACTTGGTGTTGCCGTGTGCCTCCACGTCCTTGTACTCGTCGGCGAACGCCATCGCCGGTAGTGTGCCTTGGTGTTTTTGCATGGAGATGGATGTGACGGAGCGATTTGGTGGCAGCGTGATCGGGTACTTGTGTTGTTTGTGGATGAGATGACCTATGGCAAGGGTCTGAATTTAAGGGGAGGCGCGGTGTGGGATGGCCGCAGCGGATGAACTGCATGATCTCGTCGACGATGCAGTTTGTGCAGATCATGGGTTGGTGTTGCGTCTGTGATCGTGGGCTTGTGACGATGGAACCGCTCCGATTGGGCGGTTGTATGCGAACGTGGTTTTTTTTACCAATAGATTTTTTTAACCACCACTTTTCTGTGCGAACGAGCTTTTTTGTGACGTTTATATGTATCTTGCGTGACAACAAAACTGCATTTGTTGTAGTACCGCACTACATCATGTGCAACGGAGAACTGCATGGTGTCTACAGGTGCGTACTTCACAGTATTTTTTGTGTGTCCTTGCTGGAGCCCCTGAATAAAGTATAATGTATTCCGCATTTTTATGAGTTTTTCACTGTGTTCTATACCGTGTTTTCATTCTTGTAGGTAATCCGCAACTAGATTTTCTAAACCGTACTGCTTCGTGTACCTAAAAGGACTGCATCCTTGTAGTGTTGCGTACTGCATCAAGTTTTTTGCCTATACATTCTGTAGTCCCTGTACGGGAGGGGTAGGGGGGTTGCCCCCCCCCCCCACATTTATTTTTTTGAAGTTATTCTTTTTTCTTAATGGGCCTTATTGGGCTGTGTTCGGGAAGTGAAGACGCATTTGGGCCCAAGTCGGCCAGGTAGCACGACCGTTTACCTGTGCGCTGCATGCGGCCTAATGTTTAGTCCCACCTCGCCCGCGGAAGGCGCGCCCGACCTGTTTATAAGCGCTGACGCGACAGCTGTATCGAACTCCCGGTTACTTATTTGAGCGCTTATACACGGCGCTATATGCTCTATGCTCTCTGACCTGTGGGCCCTTGTTCGCCTGGCCCCATGCAACGTGGCTTAGAACGACTCGCCTGCTGTGGGCGCAGACCTACTACGAGACTGGCTAGGGCAGGTTCCACTTGGGTGGTCAATTTTTTGTAGTAGTACCTCACTGCATCATGTGCAACGGAGAACTGCATTTTTTGTAGTACCGCACTGCATCGTGTGCAACGGAGAACTGCATGTTGTCCACAGGTGCATACTTCATTATGTGCAATAGAGTACAATGTATTCCGCAATTTTTACGACTTTTTCGCTGTGTTCTATACCGTGTACTTATTCACAATGTAGGTAATCCGGAACTGGATTGCTAAACCGTACTGCTTCGTGTAACGAAATGCACTGCACTTTTCTAGTGTTGTGTACTGCATCTGTTTTTTGCTTGTACTTACTGCATTCCTTAGTACGCGAGGGGTAGGGGGGTTGAGGGGCCCCCATTTTTTTGTGTGGCACTTATTTGAATGTAGACTTTTTCTTTTCGAATGCGTTTTCTTAACATGCGTGTTGTTTTTTATTTTAACTTTTTTTTATGAACTGCGTTTATTTTATTTTTGTTTTACCGACTAAACTTCATTGTTCTTTCATAAAGAACTGCATCATGTGCGTTTTGATGTGGTCTTTCTTATTTTAGCCGGGCCGTTTTTGGGCCGGCCCGTTTTATGTTACTTTTTACCACACGCGGGCCTCCAGCGTGTCCATTGCAGGCGATCCCACCTCTGACAAGGAGAGAGACCGAGAACAATCCCCTCTCCTTTCTTGCAGTTCCTCCCTCGAGCAAAACCACCGTCGCCTGCAGCAACCACCGTCGCCCGAGGAACCGCCGCCCTCAAGAGGTTCTTATTGCTGCATTCAGCATCGTCGTCCGCTCCACGAGCCGTTGCCGCTGCGCTCCCTCAGCCCTTTCATGTCCGTTTCCGTCGGCGCACTCTCCCTCTTCCCCGCCGCCGGCGCCGCAGCTTCTTTATGGTACGTTCCTCTTGTTCCCGGTCTTGGTCGTCCTCTCGCCTTGTGTTTTTGTTATTCTCGTAGTTGCTGTTGCTTTTTTTGCTTGTGTAATTTTTCTGTAGGCACCCGATTTTATCTTGATTTTGTAGTCGACACTTGTGTAGCAAGGTGGATCTAGGGTTTCTTGAGATTTTTCGCCAATTTTGTTGCTTATATCTGTCGCTTCGTCATTGTGCTGCAGGCAAACGCCATGTCTTCGCCGAGCAGAGTGGGAGGAGGAGTTCAGGGTATGTGGAGTGCTTATTTTAGGCTTTTGTTTATTTTTGTTTGATGTTTATCTAGCTTCTTAAATCATCCTGCACATTTAGTTTATGCTTTGTTAGTTGTCAGTGTTCGTTTGCATTATTTTTGTCATGTGATGTTTTGTAATTTCTGTTTCTGGTTCTTTTTGAATGAAGTAGGTGATTGTGGTTCTCATAATGATACGCCAATTCGCTCTCGTTGTCCTAGTGGTAAGGATCATGGTGTGGAGGGAGGACATCAATTGAATTCGCCGATTGAAACTTCTCCCACAAGTGTGGCCCCTCCTTCTGGTATGTGATTGATTTGTTTATTTTTGTGTATGCTGGTTAATTCGATGTTGTACAAATTGGTGTTGCCTTGCTGTATATAGTGCGACATTCTTGTGTGGGAAGAAACATGAAGTTAATGTATGCAGCAATGTATTTATTTTGTATATGTGAACTCCACTGTATTTATGTGTGAACTGCATTGTTGTTTTATTCAAGTTTTTTGTGCAATGCATTAATTTTTATTTTTAGCTTATGGTTGGAGCACTGCATTTTATATGTCTAAGTGTACTGCATTTGTTCTTTTTGTGCACTTTTTAACGACCATAGTCAAACTTCATTTTTGACGCATTGTCTGTTTTCCATGCTGGGGCGCCTGGGTTTGAGGAGGTTACTCAATTGATTGACCATTATTTTGCAGAGGGTAATGTTGGTGTGAGCTTTGACCAGAGGCGACCCGTTTTGTCTGAGACACAGTCGCAGTCTGTTGATGGTACAGAAGAAGTTACACAGGATTGGATGGTCTCGGAACAGCTTTGTCAATATGAGTTGAAGCAAAGCAAGAAGAAGTTGAGGTTTGGAAGTGACTCAAAAGAGTTTGCGGAGAAAGAGAAGCAGAGGAGAGCTGCAGATGGTGCCAAGGGTGCCAAATTTGCCAAGGTGAGGAAGCCTTCTTTGCAGAAGAAGAGGCTACTGTTGCTGAGGAAGGTGGTACACCTCGGCGGATTCCACGTGTTGCTGGCATGAACAAGAGAACTGCTGAAGCTGGTGGAAAGGATGATCCTCAGTGCAAGCGACTACATGTCACTGGAGGTCCCAATTCTGATGATGATGACTTTGTGCTTGCTGATTTTGTGAGGTATGTTCATAGTGGTAGACGCAAAGACTGTGGTTCATCTAAGAGTCTACCCAAGCATGCCCGTGACGATGTCGATGAAGATGTTTGTGGTGACTCTGGCGAGGAGGTGGATGTTGTTCCAAAGGTTTGTTGAAGTGGACTGCATTTGTTTTCTTCATTGTTATTCTATCTGTGTTTTTTCTGTCTCTTTTTTTATGGCTAGTCTTCTAATATGGATTGCATTTCTGTTTACACAGAGGAAGAAGTCTAGTAAGAGCAATGCAAATGAAGATGATGCTGAGGTAGATGACTCTCTATTTAACAAGACTGTACGTTTGTCGCTTCCCACTGTTTGCAAGGCTGCTGCCTTGTTGAAAGAGGCACACTGTAGTCGTGTTCGGGATGCTGGATTTGGTGTTGTCTTTGAACTGACAGTAAATAAAAATGTGTCACGCATTCTTATGTGCTATCTGATGGGAGTGATTGACCCTGCCACCATGATAATGGACTTTGGGAATGGCAGGGTTCTTCGAATCAATCATGATGCAGTTCATCACATTTTTGATTTACCCATGGGGCGTCACACTGCACCCATGCCTGCTGCCAGTGGCCATGATGACTCGTTGAGTGCCCTCAAGGATGAGCTTGGCTTTGACCGTTCAAAAAGTATAGCTATCAAGTACTTGCTTGAGAAGCTGAAGGTGTTGGTGGAGGAAGATGATCATGTGACTGTTGACCTTGCTGTGAAGGTGTTCTTCCTGATACTCTACCAGAATTTGCTGTGCCCCGGGCCTGCAGTTCATTTGGGTAGAGTTGCTGCAATGGTAGAGAACATGGATTATGCGGCTATGGCTCAGATGGACTTTTGCCAGCTTGTTGTTGATGAGTTGCAGGCAGCTGTGGTAAGGTGGCAAACAGAAGGCAGCAAGCAGAATTGTGCAGAGGGTTGTGTCATTGTCCCCCTGATTATGTATTTTGACTGCTTGAAGCTTCACAAATTTTCAGTCATGCACATGTTGACGCCACATGCATCATACCTGACGACCAAGGACCTGATGAAGTTATACAATAAGGATGTGCTTGTGAAGGGAAAGATTTATTTGGAAACTTACAAATTTGGGAAGCTGCCGGTTAGTGCGTCTGAGTTTTGAATATCAGTTTTTTTAAAGGTGCAGCCATTATAAATCTGAACTTCTATAGTACTCACATGCGTACTTCTGTTTGCCTCTTTTTCTTTTTTTTGTAGTGGAAGGCGTCAGGTGATATTGTGTACAACCGTCCTGTTGCCGTTGAACACGGCAGCTCTGATGCGGGACCTAGCACTCATGCTAGGTTTTATGAGCCTATATGTAGCCAGCTTCCTGCCTGTGATGATGAGGTGCCGCGTACTCGTGGTTTCATGGCTCGACAGATGTTTGATAATAGAAGCTCTTCTAAACAGACATTTGTTGGTGGCAAAAAACACGAGGAGATTGATGAGCTTCTTCTGAAGGTTTTGAAGTTGACTGAAGATTTGCCAACCTCCGGTGACAGGTTGAGGACAGTTGCTGGTTTTTTTCCCTGTTGGCCATGGCCCACGAGATGAAGATATTGTTGCTGCTCACAATTTTGTTCGGTCTTCGTATGCTCAATTGAGACATTCACAAGAGGAAAATGCGGTCGGTATGAGAAGGATGCTGGGCATATTTTGGATGAAATGAACCGTCAGGACGCTGGTGTTGGTGCTGATTATGTATGTTCTAGGTTTTTTGTGGTTTTGAACCTCTTTTTTCATGTTTTTTGTGATAGGCTGGAGAGGAATCTTCTGGTGTCCATGGAACTAGGGACGATGGAATTGGTCAGGTACAAGTACTTCTGCTATGTCTGTTCTGCCATGCGTCCCTCTTCTTAAACTTGCACTTGTTGCTTTCCATATTTATTGTATTTTTTCTGTACTTGGCGGTTGTGAAGTGTGTATTGCTTGTGCATATTTGAAGTTTTTTCTTTTTTGGTCGTTACCAACTTATATTTCGTTTTTGGTTTGTTCTTTGCCTGTAGACTGGTGATGCTGCTTGTGATGTGGACAAAGAGACCTACGATGGCTCTGGGAAGGATGAGGTATTGGCTGATGCATCGTCCCCTCCGGTTGTTGTAGCTGATAAGGTATAGTTGTTTACTTGTTCTATTAGTGTGTTGTAATCTAATTTTTTGTTTGTTGTTGTTGTAAACTTTATGTATGCTGTTATGTTCACTCGTATGCATTTTCATTTACATATTTTTAGCTGCAATAATTTTACATATGTGAGCTTCAGTGTTTGACTGAAGTGAACTGCATTCCTTTTTTTGCATGCGTGTCCATAATGTTTTACACAAGTGAGCTTTAGTATTTAACGTAATTGAACTGCATCGTTTGACAAAGTGAACTGCAGTTATTTTTTACGTTTATGTGGGTTGAAGTTGTAGTTGTTTTGATACATGTGGTTTGCAGTTGTTGTTGTGTTAATTATCCCCACGCTCATTTTTGTGTTATTGTGTGTTTTTAATCTTTCCACAGCGTGGAGAAGAAAATGTGGAAGTTCAAGTTGATCTGAATCAGGGCGGTTGTGCTGTTGATGGTGGTGAAAGTGTTGGCGCTTCTGCATCGGTAGCTCAAGAATACCATGATGCTCTTCCCCCCAGTCGACATGAAGACTCTGATTTTGTCACTGAAAAACCGCTAGAAAATGTCGTCCCTGCTGTTAGTGTTGTTGCTTCCCCTGTTTGTCTGCGGCCAACGATGTTCCTGAAGTATCGATAATTGAGCCTCATGTAGCTGAAGTATCTAAGGACGTTGCGGTTGACCAGACTGTTGTAAATCCAGAGAATGTTGATGTTGCTACAGAAGGGAAGTCCAGTGAGGTTGTGGTGGATTCATTGCAATCTTTCAAAGAAAATCTTTTGGTGAGCTCTGAAGAACAACAGCATGAAGACTCTGACACTGAAGGCAAGAGTTTTGTTTTCCAACAGTGCAGTTGAAGTTTTTCCCATTTCATTTTTTGTTTAATTACTATGGTATCTGTATTAGATGTTTAATGATAAGTGAAACTTGATCTTTTTGTTTATGATTTTCAAAATAGCTAGCAGAATTTCCTTATCTTAATATTTGAACTTCATTATGTTGGATAAGTGAACTTCATATTTTTTATTATAGATGACGAACTTCCTGGTGTGACACCGTCGAGCATTGATCCAGCTCTTCTGAAAAGATACAATGAGTTGTACGCTGCTGTTACGAGGGTTCGGAAGGACAAGAAGAAGTATGGTTTTTTAGAAATTGTTTTGTTCATATGTATTTTCTAAATTTGGTTTTTAGCCCTTTTTCTTTGTTGTTATTTTTTTTAGTATCTTATGTTTTCAGTTTTTCATGAAAAATTCAGGGACATGATTGCTTTTAAAACTGAGTTGGGTGATATTACCATTGGCGAAGTTGGTCAATCCTTTTGGGATAAAGGGATGCTCACTACAAGACTTGTAGATCTTGGGGTTTCTTTGCTAGTAGATAAGTTTAAGGGATCTCCGACAATGGTTGTCCCGTACCATATTTGTGTAAGAATGCAGAAATTTTTGTTTTATTTTTTTGATTTTGTTTTCTGATTTTGTGCGACAGACATTTTTCCTTGAGCACTATTTGATTTTGGGTTTTGTATTGGCAGACAAAAATTTGGAATGGTGGTACTGTCAGCAGAAGTGTTAAAATGGTGTTCTCTTCAAAAGCCGAGGAGCGTGTTGATAAAAAGGATATGGTGAGTAACGTTTTTATGTGTCGAAGACTATATTTTTTGCGTGTTTGTTATTACAGTCTTCTGTTTCTTCTTCTTCTTATTTTTTTTTATTTTTTCGTGCTTTGAACATGTCCTTTTTGCAACTTTTGATCCACCAGATACAAGGGATGGCGTTGGTCATTATTGTGTAGTTGCGTTAAATGTGAAAGAAAGGCGGTTTGAATTTCTTAACTCGCTCAATAAACCTGGCAGTCCTGGTGTGATCAGGATTTTTAGGAGGATGGTTAAAAATATCAAGCGTGCATGGAAAGAAGGAAGCTCAAGTTTTGACGAGTGGCTAAACCCTCCTACACTTGATGGATTTGTGTTCAAACATGTCATTGTCCCAACGCAACCTAATGGGTGTGTTCCGTACAGCCCGTCTTCACCATATTGCTCAAGTTTTTTTTTAATTTTTAATTTTTTGTGAAACTGATGTTTTTTATTCTTTTTATTGCTGGCATGATTGTGGATTCTATATGTTTCAATTCCTGCAAACTTGGGATGGTGTTCGAGTTGCTCAGTTTGGGGTGGAGCACATTGGCTACATCAGAAAGGCCATGCTCTATAGTTGGCTCACATCGAGAAAGTGTTCCCTTGATTTAACATCACTTTTAATTTTTGCAGATAAAGGTTGTTTTAGTGAACTTCTTTATCCTTCCTTTATTTATTTTTGCCTACTGCTTGCTTTCGGTTCTTACGAACTTTTTTAATAGTTTGTTTAGTTACGTTCGTGATTTAGATTGTATGTGTATTTTATTTGTTGTGTTAGTGAGTTGCATTTTTTATTTTTTGGGCAAGTGAGCTGCATTGTTCTTTACAAGTGGGCTGCATTGTTGTATACATTTTTTAGTTCTACATTGCTGCTGACAAGTGGACTGCATTGCTGTAGACAATTGTGCTGCATTCTATTCTTTAGTGAACTGCATTATTTTATTTTAATGAGTTTTTTTGTATTTTTTTATGCTGAGTGTTTCCATGTTTTTTCTTTCACGGTTTTAGGTTTTGATGGTGGGCTTCATGAAGGATGTACGTCACTGTTTGAATCCCAGGGTTCTGATGTGGTTATGGAGGATTGCGCCATTGAAATCTCTCCAGATAATTCTGGTTCTTTGGCTGGAGATGGTTTGAACATAGCTATGGCGTCTAGACCTGATGGTGGAAGTATTTCTCGCCCTAGCTCCCCACATGATTTGTTTGATGTTGATGATGATGATTTTGTTACACCGTGTCCTCGCGCCACGAGGATTCGGACTGCAGCAATTAATCATCCTCCTGTGGATGATGTTGATGTTTTTTCGAACAAGAGGTCAGGTGAGAGGGTTTTTAAGTTGAGATGATCTATAGAGAAATTGAAGCCAACGAGGTTCAAATATATTGATGAGGCCTTTGCCATCAGCCAGCAGATGGCAAAGGCATGTTCGGCGGATGGCAAAGAGCCTATGGCTTTGCCATCTGCTGGCTGATGGCAAAGAGCCTGTGGCTTTGCCATCTGCTGGCTGATGGCAAAGCCACTTAACGGGGTTAGCTCCGTCAGAGGTTAACGACATACTTTGCCATTAGCCAGCAGATGGCAAAGGCTGCAGGCTCTTTGCCATCAGCCAGCAGATGGCAAAGGCTGCAGGCTCTTTGCCATCAGCCAGCAGATGGCAAAGGCTGCAGGCTCTTTGCCATCTGCCAGCAGATGGCAAAGTGACTATATTGCCCCATTTAATTTTGTTTTTTCTTATATCAATTCATTTTCACAGAAATCAAACACAAATATATTTATATGACCAATATAGCATATTCAACACATATTACCAATAGTCATGAACACATATGTATCCAACACATGTTACCAATAGTAGCAAGTTTCATCCGTACATATACATAGTTTCATCAATATTACACAGTTTCATCCATAGGTAGCAAGTTTCACAAGGTCAAAACAAAAACTAAATACAAGCACTCCATCAACCCAAGCTTCCGTGATCTTAAGCAAATCAGTAAAATGGGAAAGAAGAAAGTTAGAAGAAGAAGATTATTATGATGCATCTTGAAACTTTTTGAAGAGACTTTGATGAATGAATGACTTACTACAAATGTAGAGTATCATTTTGGAAATGTGATTTGCGTTTGCTTAGAAGCATCACACTTCAGTGGTAAATTTCATTTCCTTCTTATCGCTCAGAAGCATCACACTTCAGTGGAAAATTTCATTTCTTTCTTATCACACCTCATGAATTTTTACAACTTGGTATGCTAATTTTCCCGCGGCAACGCGCGGGGTTGTTATCTAGTTTCTTAAGCATATTATGTCATTTTAGAGTTAGCTAAGCATATTAAGTCATTTTGGAGGAAAAGATGCTAAGTATAGGTCATTTTAGATCTATCCTAGGTTAAATAGGTCATTTTTAAGCTAGCTAAGCATATTAAGTCATTTTGAAGGAAACAATGCTAAGTATAGGTCATTTTAGAGCTATCCTAGGTTAAATAGGTCATTTTGGAGCTAATTAAGCTTATTATGTAATTTTGAACTAGCTAAGCATATTAAGTCATTTTGGAGGAAAAAATGCTACGTATAGGTCATTTTAGAGCTAGCCTAGGTTGAATAGGTCATTTTGAAGCTAAGTAAGGTTATTATGTCATTTTGGAGCTAGCTAAGCATATGAAGTCATTTAGGACCTAAAATATGTCATTTCTTAAGCATACTATATCATTTTAGAGCTAGCTAAGCATATTAAGTCTTTTTTGAGGAAAAGATGCTAAGTATAGGTCATTTTAGAGCTATCCTAGGTTAAATAGGTCATTTTTATGCTAGCTAAGCATATTAAGTCATTTTGAAGGAAACAATGCTAAGTATAGGTCATTTTAGAGCTATCCTAGGTTAAATAGGTCATTTTGGAGCTAATTAAGCTTATTATGTAATTTTTGAACTAGCTAAGCATATTAAGTCATTTTGGAGCAAAAAATGCTAAGTATAGGTCATTTTAGAGCTAGCCTAGGTTGAATAGGTCATTTTGAAGCTAAGTAAGGTTATTATGTCATTTTGGAGCTAGCTAAGCATATGAACTCATTTAGGACCTAAAATATGTCATTTCTTCAGCATACTATATCATTTTAGAGCTAGCTAAGCATATTAAGTCTTTTTTGAGGAAAAGATGCTAAGTATAGGTCATTTTAGAGCTATCCTAGGTTAAATAGGTCATTGTTATGCTAGCTAAGCATATTAAGTCATTTTGAAGGAAACAATGCTATGTATAGGTCATTTTAGAGCTATCCTAGGTTAAATAGGTCATTTTGAGCTAATTAAGCTAATTATGTAATTTTTGAACTAGCTAAGCATATTAAGTCATTTTGGAGGAAAAATGCTAAGTATAGGTCATTTTAGAGCTAGCCTAGGTTGAATAGGTCATTTTGAAGCTAAGTAAGGTTATTATGTCATTTTGGAGCTAGCTAAGCATATGAAGTCATTTAGGACCTAAAATGTGTCATTTCTTAAGCATACTATATCATTTTAGAGCTAGCTAAGCATATTAAGTCTTTTTTGAGAAAAAGATGCTAAGTATAGGTCATTTTAGAGCTATCCTAGGTTAAATAGGTCACTTTTATGCTAGCTAAGCATATTAAGTCATTTTTGAGCTAGGTAAGCATATATTGAGTCATTTTGGAGGAAAAAATGCTAAGTATATGATTATGTCGCTAGTATCCATATGGCAGAGAACCCGGGCCGACATGACTAGTCATAGAACCAAGGTGGCACAAACGTACAGGGACAGGCATACATGACCCAGCAATGCACGTGTCGGTCATCAGCGAGTGCAACCAAGTCATAGCAAGCTACAAGGACTTTGGTGATACACCGCGTGACATTTCCCCGTAGGGACAGACACAGGAGCAAAGAAGGACACATGCCGGTCAATCCATGTGTTCCGGAGCAGTAGCGAACTACCATGGCTCAGTGGAAGCACTAGGAGGCATTTCCCTATATGGAAGGCTACCAAAGGCACACGACTAGGTGTCGAATCCCACACATACAATGCATTTCAAACATACACACATTATGCACGATATGTCTAGATATATACAACATGGCATCACAACAAAACTCTATTAAGCAAAACACTTGGGACACTTACCGTCATCACGGAGGTGTAGGTGTAGATGTAGGTGTAGGACCGGTCGCGCCAGTGGCAGACGGAGAAGGATCGGTCGATGCTTGTCGGGAGTTACGCTGCACCAAAGATTATTTCCAATGTATCGTTATCATGATGCAACTCAAATGTGAAGACTAGTAACTAATGACCGTTCAAATGAAACTCACCGTGCCCGCCGGAGCAATGACTGGTATCGGCGGAGGGGTCTGGCCGTTCTTCTTGCACATGGACTGCACATTCGGTTTTGACGAGTCAGTCATATTAGTTACTAATGAAAGGAACATTGCGTGCATGATTTAGCTAATATGCAGAAGAAACCTACCACGAAGAGCTCGTACATGGCCCGGTTAGCCAAGTCGTTCCGGTTCCTCTCCTCCTCCAACAGCCTAGCCGTCCTCTCCTCATTCTCCCTATCCCTCTCCGCTGCCTACCGGTCCCTCTCCGCCAACTGCCGGTCCCTCTCCTCAAAAGCAGCCTGGGTCTTCACTCTCTCTGCCTCAATAGCAGCCTACAACACCACTCGTTAGCATTGTAATCATCGACGACCGCAAACACAATGTAATGGAGGAAAGGCTACTGAGTCCGTATAATTAACAAACCTGGAATTCGATTTCCACTGATCGTAAACGACGCGGTATCTCAGGATCAGAGCTGGTCTGGCGCTTCTTGATCTGCGGGAGAGTGCTACTACAACGTATCAGTCCATTACCAATGGCTAACGAGCCATGGGACCTCCCGCCACCAGATATCATCACCAGCTCTGGATCAAGAGGCCGGCTCGGGTTAAAGTCCGGCCCTTTCCTCGCCTTCCCCTGCTTAACGTACTGCACCATCTTGTGGTGGGAGGCCTCGTTGCTGAAGTTCTTTGCATTTTCGAGGTCAGACTCAGAGAATGCCTTGGCCTTCTTGTACGGTGCAATATTGGACATGCCATAGAGGTCGAACAGCTCTGGCACTGGAGCCTTTTTGTGTTTTGACTAAAAGAGAGGAACAGAGTATTAGTTAAGGACTCAAGCTAGCACAAAGAATGAATTTGCATGAATCATGAAGCAAACCACACATACCCAGTTTTTCCCGTACCCATGTAGGTCGACGCTGCCTAGATGGTGTGGCACACCTTTCATTTTGAAATGCTTCTCCTTTGCTATGTTGTGGGCGACGCGCCATTGGGGAGAGCACCACTCATCCACCAACACCTCCCAGCAGTCCATCTTGTCCGCACACCATCTCGGAGGCACCTAAGTTAAGCAAGAGAAATTTGAGCGCTACGCCTACGAATCAAATCAAGGAAACTAAGTACAAGGCCTTAAGAATAGGTAATTACCTTCATCTACTTCTCCTTACTCGGATACTTGTCCCGGCACTTCTCTTTTCTCCTCCTAATACCAGTCTGTGCTAAGTAGTCTCGAACAGCCTGCGTCCGAGCCTCGTGCCGAAAGTTTCCAAGTAGGCGCCTGCACTCGGCGTCGATAACCCGAGCCGCCGCCTCCTCCTCTCCCTCAGCACGCCTGTAGAAGGTCTGCAATCAAACAAGAAAACACGGATTAGAAGGTCTGCAATCAAACAAGAAAACACATGTAGAAGGTATGCAATCAAAGAAGAAAACACAACGTAAATGGCAAAGGAGAAATTACCCAAAACGTGGCGATCACAATGTCGGCCACCGTGTCGCACTCGACATCACCGACCCTATGCTCCGGCGGGGCCGGGGCAGCCAAGTAGTGCTCCTAGGTCATTCCTAGCTCTGGAACCCGGCCCTGACCGGGCAACATGACCCACCCCGGGAAGCACTGGTGACAAATCACACCAAGGACAGTGTTGGGCCTGCGGACACCATCTTCGTGTGTCCAAGAACTTCAGTATGACAAGGCCAACGCATTAGATATTCGAACAAACGTCAAGGCAAAAGGTTAAAAAAAGAGTAAATGCACTTACTTCTCCCCGTTAGGCGCAATCAACCACCTCTGGTCGGGGGTCGCCGGGGTGGGCGGGAGCTTTGTACGACCACGCTAGTAGACTTTGCGCCCCTCAACCCACTCACCCTCGCTATAGCTATCAGGACTATTGTCTCCACCCTGAACACAACCATGTGCACTCGACTCCGACTCAGCGTGACCCCGGCTGAGCTCCGGAGTCTCGTGGGGCGAAGACTCGGCAGCCCGAGGCTCCGACTCAGCGTGACCCCGTCTGAGCTCCGGAGTCTCGTGGGGCGAAGACTCGGCAGCCCGAGGCTCGGCGGCCCGAGGCTCGTCGTCGGCCCGAGGCTCGTCGGCCGTAGGCGCGTCTGCCATAGACGGGTCCACCTCAGATGGCTCGATCTCAGACGGAGCAACCCTGTGGTCGGGTGACTCAGCTGGGGGTGGCGGCGAGGAAGGCGTAGCAGCCTTCCTACCTCTCCTGATGCCACGTCCACCTCTAGCAGCCTTCTCCTTCTTACCCCCTCGACCTCTCCCGGCCGTAGAAGAAGCGACCGTCGCTGGACTCTGCAACCTGAGATCTAGCGCTCTCCGGAGGCTATGGGGGGGAATGGAACTACCCCTCCCACCACGGGCCGAGGTAGGAGCCCCGGAGCGCTCTCGACCTGCGCCCACCATCTGTCAACACCTGGAATGACAAAGAGTAAACGAAATTAGTACAACATAAAATAATGAATACCTGACATGAATAATAATATGTATATAAATTCATTTTAGAGGAATAAATGCTAAGTATAGCTCATTTTAGAGCTATCCTAGGTTAAAGTCATTTTTGAGCTAATTAAGGTTGTTATGTCATTTTTGAGCTAGCTAAGCATACAAATTCATTTTGGAGGAATAAATGCTAAGTATAGCTCATTTTAGAGCTAGCTAGGTTAAAACTTGAACTAACTAATAATATATATGTATATAATAATAATGGAATACCTGACATGAACTATAATATTAATCTTCATCGTCATCATTAATAAATGCATCATCATCGTCTGTATATGCTTCGGGGTCAATAAATGCATCATCCTCATCACTATCAGTAATGACGTGCTCATCATCATCATCAACATCTGGAAGGCCTCCTGCATGTAATCGGTCAAGCATTGACAGGTCATCCGCAGCAGTAACCTCTTCTTGTTCCGGCTCTTCTTGTTCCTGCTCAGGCTCGGATTCATTGCCGCTGTCTACTTGAATGTTATGAGGTGAGCGGTTCTTGAAATGTTTTTTGGAAAGACGTGTTTCTTGGAACAATTCTCCTTCATATGTGTCTGGATTAACGTGAGGTTCATAATCCTCTTCATTGGGGGAGGTGGTCTAACACGTGGCGGCACTTCATAAACGACATCCCAACCTTCGAGATTTGGATCACTTTGGCAGGCCCACGATAGATAGAAAACTTGGGTTGCCTGTTGAGCCGTAATATAGACATCGGGAACATCCAAATGGGTGCTTTGTTTGATTTCGACTAGCCCTAGATGTTCATGAGTCCTTCTAGTCTCTTTCGGCTGGAACCAATGACATTTGAAGACTACGACGTTCGGTGGGTTTGCACCATAGAATAGAAGTCCATAAATTGCTTCAACTCTTCCATAATACTCGGTATCTCCTTCGCCGATAGCAGAGACACAACAATTTGTAGACTTTCGGTCGGCCATAGATAGCTCTTTGCCATAGGTATGAAAGCGATACCCGTTGATGTCGTATTTGTCAAATGAATGGACCTTATAGTCAAAACCATTAGCGACTTGTCTCAATTCGGCGTCCATAGACTCTGAACTAGCCTACAAGTTTAATACGAAAGGATTGTTGCATTAGCCAGAAATTAGAAGAAGAAATGAAATGGTCTAATGGAAATTACCGTTTGTTGGAACCAAGAGATGAAACCAGGATAGCCGTCTCCATGCATTGCCAGAAGCTCATACTCTTCGACGGAATCCTTTTGGATAACCGCTCCATACGAGAATTTGGCGACGTATCGACTGTATCAAATATCCAGGAATAAGAGCAGTTCAAATGAAGTAGAGGTTGCGAAACAATGTACCGAGAACTTACTCGATGTACGGCCGCACTTCTGTTAGATTGTTCAAGATATACAACGTAATGGTCCGCCATTCGTCGTTATCCAACAATAAGGGAGTATAAGCACCGGTTGGTGCGAGCTTCCCTTTGAATAGGCTGAGGTTGGATCCACACTTTTTAGGGTCGCCAACATTGTACCGAGGCTTCGGATTATGCAAATGACGATTTTTGGCTTTGTAGTGTGCTGTCACGAAGTTTGCCGCCTCCTCAGTAATGAATGCCTCGGCCATCGATGCTTCAATTCGACGTTTATTTTTACATTTTACTCGAAGCGTCTTCTGCATCCTCTCAGTTGTGTAGCACCAACGATTCTGCACGGGCCCCCCCAATCGTGCCTCGGTCGGGAGATGCAAAATCAAATGCTGCATTGGATTAAAGAAGCCAGGTGGAAAGATCTTCTCCAACTTGCAGATCAACTCCGGCGCCAACTCTTCCATTTCTTCTAGCAAGCCAGGCGATAATTCTTTCGCACATAGAACACGGAAGAAATAGCTCAGCTCTGCCAGTACTAGCCATTCATCCTCAGGGATAATGCCACGCAACATCACCGGCATTACCCGCTCAAGCCATATGTGCCAATCATGACACTTGAGACCAAATATTTTCAATTTTTCAAGGCTCGCTCCCCTCTTTAGATTCGATGCATACCCATCGGGGAACATCAACTCCTTTTTCACCCACAGGAGTATTTCCCTCATAACCGGCCTTCCAAGATTGAACCATGCCTTTGGCTTCGCCCAGTTCTTCTTTCCTTTTGGTTGTTTCATGTTTTGTAGCGGTCTATCACATAGAGCCTCCTGATCGACTCTGGCCTTAGGATTATCCTTCGTTTTCCCCTCTATGCGGAACAATGTACCAAAGAGGGCCTCGCCGACATTCTTTTCAGTGTGCATCACGTCGATGTTGTGTGGGCAAAGGAGGTCTTTGAAGTACGGCAGATCCCACAAGCATATCTTGTGGGTCCAGGCGTGTTCCGTATTATACCCCTTGAAATACCCTGGACGCTCTGGATCCAGCTCGAGAGCGTTTAACTGATCCAGGGTCTGTTGGCCTGTCAATGCAGGTGGTGCAGAGTTTTTGACATCTCTACCTTTGATGAAGTTCTTCTTGTCTTTTCTGAACTTATGGTGAGGATCCAGGAACTGTCTATGCATGTCGAAGCAAGAAAACTTGCCACCCGCCTGCAGCCAACGAAACTCAAGAGCTGCCTTGCATGTGGGGCACGGGAACCTTCCATGCACACACCAGCCAACGAATAGCGCATACGCCGGCAAGTCATGCATCGAGTACATGTACCACACACGCATTAGGAAGTTTTTTTTGTAGCGGCGTCGTATGTCTTGATCCCATTATCCCAAGCTTCTTGTAGTTCATCCTTAAGCGGCTGCATGTACACATTCATATTCTTCCCCGGATAGTTGGGCCCCGGAATTATCAACGTCAGGAAAATGTTCTTTCTTTGCATAATCTGTCCGGGGGGGGGGAGATTGAGTGGAATGACAAATACAGGCCAACAACTGTATTGGGCTGCCATCATACCAAACACATTGAACCCATCCGTGCTGACGGCTACTCGAGGATTCCTTGGATCTGCCGCTTTTTCATCATGCAATGCATCGAAGTGTTTCCATGCAGCACCATCCGATGTGTGTACCATCATCAGATTCCCATCTGCATCCCGTTCGGTTCTTTTGCCCAATTTGTGCCATGTCATCTGTCTGGCCATCTCTTCGACCATGAATAGACATTGAAGTCTTGGTATGATTGGCATATACCGAAGAACGTTAATGGGGATTTTGGTCTGACTCTTCTCACCCATACCGTTGTCTACCTCAACATACCTAGAAGACTTGCAAATGGGACAATAGTTCAAGTCCGCATACTGGAGCCTAAATAAGGCACATCCATTCTCACAGGCATCTATCTTCTCATAGGGCATCTTAAGTACACGGAGGATTTTGTCCGACTGGTACAGGTTTGCAGGCATTATATGGCCTTTGGGTAGAAAGCGTCCAAATAGTGTCACTATCGCGTCATAGCATTCTCTGCCCAAGTTGAATTGAGCCTTCAGAGCCATTACTTGTGCGATGGCATCCAGCTGACAAAGCTTGGTGTGCTCATGGAGAGGACGCTTCGAAGACTCCAACATATCATTGAAGGCCTTTGCAGATTCCTCCATCTCATCGTCCGAATCCCGAGCATCACCAAAGTCTTGCACCATGTCTTCCATCCCGGTACCATGCTCGTCGGTGCGATGACGGCCCTCCTCAGCTCTGGAACGTTGGGCAGACTCACCATGAAATGTTCACATCGTATAACCGGGCGTAAAACCCCACTTCTGCAGGTGTTTGATCATTTCAAACTCTGACATCTTATGATCATTGTCGCACTCGAAACAGGGGCACCAGGTTGTTTTCTGTCCATTTGCAAATGCGGCTCTGATAAACCCCTTGGTTTTTGTCATCCATTCAGGGGTCATGTCTTTCTGACTAGGGTGACCAGTGTACATCCACGCACGATCACTCATCTTGCCTAGCTACTG
Source organism: Triticum dicoccoides (assembly GCF_002162155.2). Lineage (NCBI taxonomy): Eukaryota > Viridiplantae > Streptophyta > Magnoliopsida > Poales > Poaceae > Triticum > Triticum dicoccoides. The sequence goes on along the minus strand of NC_041382.1, from coordinate 499,993,414 downwards.
GACACACGAGAAATACATACATAACTCAGCAAACCATATACATCAGTTAATAAAGTTTCTCAGTTTTATTACGTCCATGCAACCTAGACGCTAATAGGTAAAGATAGGTCCTAATCCCACCCGAGTATGTGTAGATTGGGTTCGTTTTCCCATGCTCTGCTCCAGATCCGACACAAAATTTCGGCAGCACCTCCCCGCTGTTCTCCTGATACACGTCTCGGCAATAAGCAGAGAGGATGTGTACCCGGAGAACAACAGAGAGGCACTGACGAAATTCTGCATCAGATCCGGAGCAGAGCATATGGGAAAACAAACCCAATCTACACATACTCGGGCTGTCCATGGATAACGTTGGACAATTCGAAAGAATTACGGTTATAAATATGCAAATGAATGCATATTTATAGATGTAACCCTTTCGAATGGGAGACGCATAGTGGTCACGCATACTGATGATTGAATACACCTATAGCTAGCAAGTTTCATCGGCACGAAGATCGGAACAGAGCAAATGAAGGGGGAGAGGAGGAGATGTCATTTGTGCTCACCCACGAACGCAGGGGCGGAGCTCGTCGAACGCACGGGGAGGTTGTTGAACACCAGACCCTCACAGCGATGAAACAACTGCACATTTAAATCCACCCGATCAACGCAAATATATATGATGTTTTTCATAACAAAATTGGAAAATATATGACCTAACTCATAATTCACAAATATATGACCCGAAAAACCACCCCGGCGAAACACCAGCCAAACACCTAGGTAGTTTTGGTAAAATTGAGAAAAACCATAGTTTTGGTAGTTTTTTCCCTGTGCAACCCGTACATGCTAAGGCACACACTGTTCCTATACATTTGTTAGTTTTGCATATTTGTGTGCTTGATTAATATCCAAACTAAATTTTGTTCGACAGTCATTGCCCAGTCCCAGATGCTCATGTTTCCGTGTGTTGTTTCTTTGAGAGGATACCGTTCTTCAAATATGGAAGGGTCTAACAATGAATTAGTTCTTCTTGATGTGCAACCTAACCTATTTCCCAAATTCATATATAACCATCTGGCAGGTTTGGGATGTACGAGCCCTATCCCTTGCCAAAGTTTTGATTTTACTTGCATTTAATTATGCATATCTTAGATGGTAAAATCATTTGATTTTTTACATGTCTTACATAGCCTATCGGATAATCTTGCTGCAGCCACAAATATATTTAAGCTGTGGTTTAATTATTTACCTTTGGTGAGAAAGAAAACACATAAGCACACAAATTACTGCTGCAATAGACATGGCAATTACACGCATATGTTCAGCAAACACAAGCAACCAATGTTCAGCAAACTCATGTTATGCATCTCATATGAACTACAGAAATGTTCAGCACACACATGTAAGTAATCAACAGAGAGAAGAATTGGGAACTACCTTGAGTAAGGCCGACGCTGGTGCTGAAGATTAGGTGATAGGAAGGCCGGCGGTGGTGCTGCAGCTCAGGTGAGAGGCTGGCCGGCGGTGGTGGCTAGCTGGTGTTCCCTGCCACTGATTAGCAGCGGCACCACGGGAGGTGGTGTTGGGGTAGAGCTCCTGTGGCGGCCCGCCGCCGTGGTTGAGTTCCTGTGGTGGCCCGCCGCCGTGGTTGAGTTCCTGTGGCGGCCCGTCCTCGTGGTCGAGCTCCTGCGACGGCCGGCGGCGAATAGAGATGGGTGTGGTCGGGGAGTGAGGGGAGGGAGACGGGGCTATGGAGATGGATGAGGGGATG